>NC_069503.1:925499941-925799941 GCF_027579735.1 Bombina bombina | reverse complement strand
TAATCGCCATTCAAAACCGATATAGGCCTATAGGAGCCGGGCACCTCTGGGTCTTTGTTTTTTTTTGGAATCAGCGTAATTACTGCTGCTGCAAAATAGGGAGAGCACTTATTATGTTCAATAAAATAATAATTAAATAGTTTAACTAGAGATGAGGCAATATGAAGCTGCAAAATCTTGTAAAATTCAGAAGGTAAACAATCGGGACCTGCAGCCTTATTATTCTTAGCACCTGCAATTGCTTCCAGGGTTTCCTCTATGGTAATTGGGGCATTAATTTCTGCTAAGCTCTCGGCGGGGATTTTAGGCACCTTAACTTTATCCCAAAAAGCCTCCTTCATTGTGTCTTGTTCTTCTGCCCCATATAGTTCTGAAAAAAACTCATAAAAAACTTTGGCAATATCTTTGCTACATGTAAATCTCTCGGTTCCCTTTCTAATAGCACTTATTTTGTTTTTATTGTTAGGTTTAATCAATCTCGCCACGAATTTAGCGGATCTACCCGCAAATCCACAATAAAGAGCTTTTTGTCGTTGTGTTTCTGTTC
Source organism: Bombina bombina (assembly GCF_027579735.1). Lineage (NCBI taxonomy): Eukaryota > Metazoa > Chordata > Amphibia > Anura > Bombinatoridae > Bombina > Bombina bombina. The sequence continues at coordinate 925,799,394 of NC_069503.1, read as the reverse complement.
TGGTTTCCTGTTTAATAAAAACATCTCGGGTGGATTTAGCGTAAATGTATTTCCGCCAGTGAAGAGTCGAACGATCCGCAAGATATGTGCTATATGTGTTCTTGACATGCTGGGATAGTTGGATTTCTAGTGTCCTAAATTTCCTTTTCATTTTACAGAGATACGCCTTTACTTTGCCTCTTAACACAGCTTTAGCTGCTTCCCAAAACACTTCAGGTTTAAATTCATAGTCTCGGTTATACCTCACATAGTCTCGCCACTGTTCAATCAACCAGTTATTAAACTTTAGATTATTCATTAAGTATTTTGGGAAACATATAGATTGATTCATTGCCCTATCTATCCTTGGGGACTTACATGATAATGAAATTATAGCGTGATCTGAGATCACTATTTCCCCTATCTCTGCTTCCCAGTTTAGGCCAGTCAAAGATTCAGCAATCAGAAAAAAATCAATCCTAGAGAGTGCCTGCTGGCCTTTTGACATACATGTATAGGCTCTCAGGTCCGGATTCTGTATCCGCCAAATGTCTATCAGCCCCAGTTGAAAACAAAATCTCTGAAGGATACGTGTCTTTTTATCAGGCTTAACGTAATTTGTTCTTTTAACCCTGTCAAGAGAGGGATCTGCTATTAAGTTAAAATCCCCTGCTATAATAAGGTTCTGACCTATAAATTTATGAAGGTAAGAGACAAGTTTGTCCCAGAATATTTTATCAGTATTATTAGGTACATATAGGTTACATAATACAGATCGTGTCTTATTGTGTGTTAGTTCTATAATTACAAACCGCCCTTCTGGATCTGTAATGTGGGCATCTATCTTATAGTCAAATCTTTTGTTCAATAGAATTGCTACTCCCCTTTTGCGCGCATTAAACGGGGAAGCGATCACTTCCCCAACCCAATTAGTCTGAAGTTTCGGGATTTCAGTAGCCGTTAAATGTAGCTCCTGTAAGAAAGCAATATCCGTTCTGGTTTTAGCCAACTGTTTGATTATTGCTTTTCTTTTAATTGGGGAGGTGATACCTCCAACGTTCCAAGAGGTTAACTTAAATGGTACAGCCATAATAAAGATATAAGATACGTTGTACTCCTAAAGAAAGTATACAAAGCATATTTGTGGAAGGGGGGATTGCAGGGGGGGTGTAGTTGGAGAGAGGAGGGAGGCGGGAAAGGGAAAAAAGAAAAAAAAAAAAAAAACAGCAGAAGAAAAAAAAAAAAAAAAAAAAAAAAAAAAACAGCAACAACCAACATAATATTTTCTTCTGGTTAAACAGTGCCATATGTCTCTGGCACTCTGGGTACAGACAAAAACAAAAAAGGAACCAGACACTAATATCATACAAAAAACAACATTAAAAATATTTCTTTTTGGCTCTCGCCATATCTCTAATACCCTGTAACCTGAGAGAAGGAGGTAAAAAAAAAAAAAAAAAAAAAAAAAAAAGGAAACAACCAACATAAAATTTTCCTCCTTTTAAACCGTGCCATATGTCTTTAGCACTCTGTGTATAGACAAAAACAAAAAAGGAACCAGACCCTAGTATCATGCCTAAAAACAACATTAAAAATATTTCTTTTTGGCTCTTGCCATATCTCTGACACCCTGTAACCTGAGAGAAGGAAGGAAAAAAAAAAAAAAAAAAATGTTCCGAGCTGTAGCCCGCATAAAACTTTCCTCCCTTTAAACAATGCCTTATATCTCTAGCACTCTGTGGATAAACAAAAACAAGAAAAGAATCAAACAGTGAAATCATGCAGAAAAACAGCATTAACAATATTTCAGGACAACCCACCCCTGCCCATGGTTCAGTGATAGATTTAACATAATTCATCATTATGTAGAAAACTGTGTTTACAGTAGGTTTGTCTAATTCTTTCTATTTAAGGGTCAAATTATCCCAAGCTCTCTACTTAATGCCCGAGCTTCCTTACTATCGTTTGCTGTATAAGAGCGGCCTGCCTTAGAAATTAGAAGTTTGGCTGGGTAGACAAGTCTAACAGTGCACCCGGCTTCAGTAAACTTCGCAAAAAAAGGGGACATTATTTTCCTTTTGGCCATAGTCTCTGCCGAAAAATCTTGGAAAATCAGTATTTTGTTATTATCAATAAGGACAGATCTCATTTTCCTGTAATAAGTCAAGTACAAAACCTTATCCTGGAAATTCACAAACTTGAAAATAACAGTTCTAGCTTTTGGTGAAGTGTTACTATCCTTAGGGGGGCCTATTCTGTGTGCTCTCTCGATCAGAAAAGGTGTAGGGGGAGGAGGAATCGTAAGGGCCTGAGGGAGGGTGACAGAAACGAAATGAAGCAGATCTTGATATTCCACTGTTTCAGGGAGACCAATGATCCGAAGATTATTGCGCCTCGACCTATCCTCAAGGTCTTCTAGGCGTTCTTGTAATTGTGCAATAGTTTTCCCTTGAACAGTGATATCAGAGCTATGGGTATTTATTCTGTCCTCCGCCTCTGAGACCCTAGTCTCCACCTCCGTTAACCTTGCCGTAAATTGTCTGATGTCATCTTTTAAACTAAGAATCTCTGCTTTAATTTCAGCTTTAATTAGATCTAAATGAGGGGTCATCAGCTTTGCTACTTGTGCTGCAAATTCTGTCGTATCACTAATCCCCACATTAACCGCTCCCTGATCTTGTGAGACCTCAAGCACATTTTCCATATTTTTAGCGTTGCCCTTCTTATCTTTTTGTCTTGGTGGCATTTTAGGTGAAGAACCTTTTGGAAGTGTAATAAATCTGTCCATTCACCGTGATATCGTGTGAGTGTGTAGTGAAGAAAGGGGAAAAAAGGAAAAAGAGAAAAAAAAATTCTGTGAGAAGGTGGCTACGTGGCCACTTAATCTAAATCAGTGCTAGAGTGTAGCTGTGAAGACTAAAAATAAAAGGAACATCCAATTTTAAAAAGTGTTGTGGTGAGTGTAAATAACTAGTGTTAATATAAATACCGTGTGCGAGAGAAAAAAAAAAAGAAAAAAAGGGAAGAAAAAGAAAAAAAAAAAAAAAAGAGAGAGAGAAAGAGAGAAGTGGAAGCTGTGATAGAAAGGCAGAAAAATAGATAGGCAGAAAAAGAACAAAAAGAAAAAAGAACAACAAGAAGAGGACTCAAATTTAACACTAAATACTCTGTGCCTCTAGTTGTCGTATTCGGCTATCTTACATTTCTAGATCCCCCTACAGCCCTTAATTTGTACTGTTAAATTTTCACAGTTACAGAAATTTGGTTAAGGCTAACACTTTATACAAGTCTAAAAAAAAGAAAAAAAAGTCAATTATAGTACTTCTTATGGCTTAGTCAGTTAAGATACATTCTTATATTACTAGCGTGTATACTGTTGCAAATAGTATCTGAACCTACAGATGCAATAGATTATTCTTGATACTCTGGATAAGCGTCCCTTTTTTCCCCTTTTTTCTTTTAACTATAAGGTTGCCAGAGTTTCTGATAATAGGGAAGAAAAAATAACAAAAAAAAAAAAGGCTAGCAAAAAATGGCAATGTCACATCACATTAGGTATTCTTTTTCTTTACTTTATGTCTTTATATGGGCCGCCAATGGCTCTACTTTATGCTTTGGCCCACAGCAAAGGATCCCTGTATAGTCGCTCCTTAAGAGGGGGCCCACTGTCCCAATATATCCGCCAAAGAAAAGATGTTAAAGAGTACCTGAGATGGGATCCACTTTGTCCTGTGGCACAGGTCCGCCCTTTGTTGAAGGATTTCTCCCGTACCACTGCTTGCTCTCAGATAAGGGCCAAGAATATACGGCCGACTGGACTTATCGAAAGGGTATAACCAGGGCTCTAAGCCAGCCAATATTCAGCGATAGTGGTAGCAATAGGACTTGCTTTAAGCACCTTCAGCTCACAAAAAGGTTTACCTCTGACTGTTTGAAATCGTCTGGGGCCTCTGAATCACGCAGGTGTCTCTTATTCGACCCTGCTTGTGTGAAAGCCGCCACCAGGTTGCGGCCAGATTCCAGAGAACACCGGGTCCTCAGTCTCCTTAGGTGTTGCCTGTAGTCCTGCAGGTTTAGGTGGGGTTACTGCGATACGCTGTTTCCAAAGTTCATAGTTCGAACAAGAAGACCTGTAAGCAGCAGTCGCTTTGTTCAGAAAACGGAAACACCTGCCCTCCAGTCCAAACAAAACTCCTCGGATACTCGGGAGCTTTACGAGGGGTATCAATGAGAAGAGCCGTCAATCACTGTATAATGCCTTTGATGCACAGCTCCGTAGCATTTTTTTTGCCGGTGATGTATTCTTAGACTCCAAATGTGCTGCACCTGCAGAGAAGGTTAGCTGTCTCTCTGTTTGTCTTCCAGATTCTGCTGCAGGTGTTTAGGAGGAACAGCACAGTCTATCTTCAGCGCTGTTTGTGCATCATTCGTTTACCTTGAGGCTTCTGTTAAGAATGGTGGTTTGCTTCTGATAAATGATTTTGTGTGTCAGCATAGTTTGCCCGAGAAACAGGGCAGCTTCTCCGGGTGCTCCTAGCCACAGAGCAGTTGTGCCTTCTAGTGACTTCCCATCCGAGATCCGCAGATCACTAGCCGGTCCTAATATCTTTCCTTAGGACAAGGCTCATAACGGAAGGCTGTAGAGTAGTGGAGTTCCTATCGTATAGGAGAATAGAGCCGTCGGTAGCTACCAGCACTCTACCTGCGTGCTACCTGTTGGCCCCACCCACAGCCGGAAGTCGTCACCGAAATGATCTCTTTCCTGTAATATTTTTCTTATGTTTGTAAATATTTTTTTATTTTTTGTAACTTAGTTCTTTTTTATTTTTTGTACTTTAGCTAGTTTATTTAATTGTATTTATTTGTAGGAATTGTGTTTAATTAATTTATTGATAGTGTAGTGTTAGGTTAATTGTAGGTAATTGTAGGTAGTTTATTTAATTATTTTATTGATAGGGTAGTGTTAGGTTTAATTATAACTTAGGTTAGGATTTATTTTACAGGTAAATTTGTTATTATTTTAACTAGGTAACTATTAAATAGTTCTTAACTATTTAATAGCTATTGTACCTGGTTAAAATAATTACAAAGTTGCCTGTAAAATAAATATTAATCCTAAAATAGCTATAATATAATTATAATTTATATTGTAGCTATATTAGGATTTATTTTACAGGTAAGTATTTATCTTTAAATAGGAATCATTTATTTAATAAGAGTTAATTTATTTCGTTAGATGTAAATTATATTTAAGTTAGGGGGGTGTTAGTGTTAGGGTTAGACTTAGCTTTAGGGGTTAATACATTTATTAGAATAGCGGTGAGCTCCGGTCGTCAGATTAGGGGTTAATAATTGAAGTTAGGTGTCGGCGATGTTAGGGAGGGCAGATTAGGGGTTAATACTATTTATGATAGGGTTAGTGAGGCGGATTAGGGGTTAATAACTTTATTATAGTAGCGCTCAGGTCCGCTCGGCAGATTAGGGGTTAATAAGTGTAGGCAGGTGTCGGCGACGTTGTGGGGGGAAGATTAGGGGTTAATAAATATAACATAGGGGTCGGCGGTGTTAGGGGCAGCAGATTAGGGGTACATAGGGATAACGTAGGTTGCGGCGGTTTACGGAGCGGCAGATTAGGGTTTAAAAAAAAAATGCAGGGGTCAGCGATAGCGGGGGCGGCAGATTAGGGGTTAATAAGTGTAAGGTTAGGGTGTTTAGACTCGGGGTACATGTTAGAGTGTTAGGTGCAGACGTAGGAAGTGTTTCCCCATAGGAAACAATGGGGCTGCGTTAGGAGCTGAACGCTGCTTTTTTGCAGGTGTTAGGTTTTTTTTCAGCTCAAACAGCCCCATTGTTTCCTATGGGAGAATCGTGCACGAGAACGTTTTTGAGGCTGGCCGCGTCCGTAAGCAACTCTGGTATCGAGAGTTGCATTTGCGGTACAAATGCTCTACGCTCCTTTTTTGGAGCCTAACGCAGCATTTGTTTGAACTCTCGATACCAGAATTAAATTTATGGTGCGGCCAGAAAAAAGCCCGCGGAGCGTTAACAGCCCTTTTACCGCCAAACTCCAAATCTAGGCCTAAGTAATTTACTATATTAATATACATAGAGATACCTGTGATTAGATGCTAGACTCTGCCATCCCCTAACCTATCTAATTCTAAAGTTTGTACTTTGGGAGAATATACTCAGATCTTTTTTCTGAGTTTAGCCCTATTCTTTGGGGGAAATATTAAGTTATTTAAAAATGAATATTCAGATCGATATGGCTAACCGCCATCAGAAGAGATTACAAGAATTAAACTCTATATTCAGTATATCAACAAAGGATAGCATTACAATTAATGAGGAGGAATTAAATAATGTTCTATGCAAATTTCACCAGACACTTCACAAACAATCCAAGAGCTGGTGGAATTGGCACTTCTTTGAGAAGTATGCTGAAAAATATATAATCCCCAGAGGATTAAGAATGAAGGTATTCCCAGCCTTCAATCTTAACAATGAAGATCTAGTGAATCAATGGGAAACTGCACTATCTGAATGTTCTCTAAAATTAATACAAATATTAATTAAACATGACAAACTAGAGCTTGCAAAATTAGACACTGAAATTGAGGAATACAATGCACAATTATCCCAATTTAATGATAAAATTGATTACAAAAATCAGTATGACAAATACCAAAAAGAACTAGACAAATTAGAGCTAGAAATAATAGCTACTAAAAAGCAAAAGCTCCAAAGAGACATTGAAGATTTTTCTAATAAAAAAGTTTATTGTTGGCGCAATAACACCTCATTCAGACAGAACTAACAGATACTTAGTACAACAACCTGAAAGTAGTGCAGATAGTGATACTGATATCTCTGATATAGATTCATATTCTCATGGGGATAAACAAAGTAATACCACGACTAATGTTTCTGGTACTAGACCTAAGAGTTACAGCTCTGTACAGTCAATGATTTCTTCTTCCTCCTCTTCCACTCCTTCTTTTTTGTCCACCACACCACAAAACACAACCCCACCGGTCACTCAGACCAACCAGAAATCCACACAGAACAGGGGGAACAAAAGGAAATTCTCAGGTCCAACGAGACAATCCACACGGAGAAGGGAATTAAGTCCCTTCAGCAAGATAAGGATGAACAAATGAGAATAATTAATTTATCTGACCATACACTCAGTACCACACATAAATCAGTGTTATCCAAAGGACTATCTTTTTGTCCGGTTGATTCTTTAAACAAATTTGAGGTGATTAAGGATATTCATCTATTTTCAAGAAAAATTCTACTAAAGAAAATGTATGCCTACAATCCCAATAGCCTTAATGCTGATGATTTAGTTACAGCTGACATCCTATGTGAATTATCTGAAGATGGTACAGATACTCAAAATACTAATTTGACATCCACTTCACAAGTGTGGAGATCCAATGTTAAAACCAAATCTACATATGTCCCCCCACTATCTTTGTCACCTGAGATACAGGTATTCTGTAGAATGGTATGCCAAAAAATAGAGCAATTGCCTATATACAATGTGAAAAATAACTTAAATAGGGCAGAAATTCAAGCACTAAGAGATATTGAATCATGGCAAGACATTCTAATTAAACCATCTGACAAGGTTGGGAATGTTGTTTTTTGGCCCCGTCAAATGTACATAGACGAAGCTACTAAACAACTGTCAAATAATGCATGTTACAAACAGCTAATATTCAACCCTCAAAGCTCCTTCCTTTTATTGTATAATAAAATTATTAAGGATGCATGGGAAAACAATATACTTTCCAACTCTGAGAAAAAATACTTAACAAAGGATAATCCCAAAATTGCCACACTATACTTTCTACCAAAAGTACACAAAGATCCCATAGTTCCACCAGGTAGACCCATTGTGTCAGGTAATGATAATCTCACGGAAAATGCTAGAAAGTTAATTGATTTAAGGCTTAGAGAATATTTAACCACTCTTCCGTCATATGTACGAGACACCATGGAGGTTCTACAGATGATAAAAAACATTCAACTAACAGATGATATGTGGTTAGTTACTGCTGACGTAGAATCTCTATATACAAATATTCGGCAAAGTTTATTGTTGGCGCAATAACACCTCATTCAGACAGAACTAACAGATACTTAGTACAACAACCTGAAAGTAGTGCAGATAGTGATACTGATATCTCTGATATAGATTCATATTCTCATGGGGATAAACAAAGTAATACCACGACTAATGTTTCTGGTACTAGACCTAAGAGTTACAGCTCTGTACAGTCAATGATTTCTTCTTCCTCCTCTTCCACTCCTTCTTTTTTGTCCACCACACCACAAAACACAACCCCACCGGTCACTCAGACCAACCAGAAATCCACACAGAACAGGGGGAACAAAAGGAAATTCTCAGGTCCAACGAGACAATCCACACGGAGAAGGGAATTAAGTCCCTTCAGCAAGATAAGGATGAACAAATGAGAATAATTAATTTATCTGACCATACACTCAGTACCACACATAAATCAGTGTTATCCAAAGGACTATCTTTTTGTCCGGTTGATTCTTTAAACAAATTTGAGGTGATTAAGGATATTCATCTATTTTCAAGAAAAATTCTACTAAAGAAAATGTATGCCTACAATCCCAATAGCCTTAATGCTGATGATTTAGTTACAGCTGACATCCTATGTGAATTATCTGAAGATGGTACAGATACTCAAAATACTAATTTGACATCCACTTCACAAGTGTGGAGATCCAATGTTAAAACCAAATCTACATATGTCCCCCCACTATCTTTGTCACCTGAGATACAGGTATTCTGTAGAATGGTATGCCAAAAAAATAGAGCAATTGCCTATATACAATGTGAAAAATAACTTAAATAGGGCAGAAATTCAAGCACTAAGAGATATTGAATCATGGCAAGACATTCTAATTAAACCATCTGACATGGGTGGGAATGTTGTTTTTTGGCCCCGTCAAATGTACATAGACGAAGCTACTAAACAACTGTCAAATAATGCATGTTACAAACAGCTAATATTCAACCCTCAAAGCTCCTTCCTTTTATTGTATAATAAAATTATTAAGGATGCATGGGAAAACAATATACTTTCCAACTCTGAGAAAAAATACTTAACAAAGGATAATCCCAAAATTGCCACACTATACTTTCTACCAAAAGTACACAAAGATCCCATAGTTCCACCAGGTAGACCCATTGTGTCAGGTAATGATAATCTCACGGAAAATGCTAGAAAGTTAATTGATTTAAGGCTTAGAGAATATTTAACCACTCTTCCGTCATATGTACGAGACACCATGGAGGTTCTACAGATGATACAAAACATTCAACTAACAGATGATATGTGGTTAGTTACTGCTGACGTAGAATCTCTATATACAAATATTCGGCATAGTGACGGCATTGAAGCTATGAAATACTACCTAGCCTCTCATAATCTGGACAATACAGCACACAACAATTTCATAATCCGATTACTCCATTTTGTCCTGACACACAACTTCTTCACATTTAATGACAGATACTACCTCCAAACACAAGGTACCGCAATGGGCACCGCGTATGCGCCAACTTACGCAAACTTATTTCTATGTTTTTGGGAACAATTTTGGGTATTCTCTGATCAATTACAAAAGTATACAGAACACATACCTATGTGGTTAAGATTTATAGATGATATTCTATTTATCTGGGAAGGCACATTTGCAGAACTTCAACTATTCATGTCTAAACTAAATGAGAACAAACTCAATATAAAACTGACTTACTCGGCAAGCCAACAGGAGATCTGTTTTTTAGATCTAAAGATATTTAAAAATAATGATGGTTTGATTAATACCACTATTTACAGAAAGGAGACAGCAACTAATACTCTCTTACACCAATCCAGTGCACACTCCCCTAGCACATTAAAAGCGATACCCTACGGCGAATTCTTGCGACTTCGGCGCAACGGTACAAATACTGAGATCTATATGAAAGAAAGTATTGATCTATCCCAAAGATTAATCTTGCGAGGATACAGTAAAAAGTCAGTTAAAAGAGCTAAATATAAGGCACTGAGAATATGCAGAGAGGAATTATTAGTACCAAAAGACAAAACACAAGCAGAATCCTGCCCAAGACTCAGAACTACATATAATCCTCAGATTACACACATAAACAAAATCATAAATGATCACTGGAAAATCCTACAAAATGATGAAACTCTAAAAACCATTATTGGAGATAAAGTATCCATGGGATTCAAAAGACCACATAACCTAAGAGACAAGCTAGTATCTTGTCATTTTGTTAGATCTAAGAAGAAACAAGACAGAAATTTGGGCATGTATCCTTGTGGCACTTGCTCAGCATGCAAGTTTGTGTGGAAAACAAAAAGCATAACAGAAAGAAGTGGTAGAGTATATAAATTACCATCTTATTTCTCATGCACAACAATAGGAGTAGTGTATGCACTGTACTGTTCCTGCCAAATCATTTATGTTGGCATGACGACAAGAGAGGTCAAAATACGTATCTTAGAACATGCCTACAATATCAAAAATGCACAAAGAGATCTAAACAATGGCAAAAAAATAACCTCAGTGGCAAAACACTTTTTATCACATCACAAAAGCTCAACCAAGGATTTAAAATATACAGTAATCCAAAAACCATCCCTCGGCATAAGAGGAGGCAATATTGAAAAAATATTGCTGAAAATGGAATGTAAGTGGATCTATTCATTGAATACAGTCAAACCAAACAGGATGAATGATTACAATAATTACTTTGTATATTTGTAGGTCAATTACATCATACTTCAGTATTCACAATATAGGCAGGTGTATAAAGACTTGTACTATGATAATCTATATACATTAATTAATATTTCAGGATACATACTTCAGTATTCACAATATAGGCAGGTGTATAAAGACTTGTACTATGATAATCTATATACATTAATTAATATTTCAGGATACCTACGAATATGAATATACAGTACAAGAGAATTCATACCGCAAGGCTACCTACAAATAAAAACATATGTAAAATAAGTCAATCGATTCCTCTTGTGTAATAGGGGTTACAAACATATAAATTTAATATACAACTGAGAATTCATATACACTACACACAGTGGATCTCTATACTAAGCTACCCAATAAACTGGTAATTATTATTTTTTTTTAAATTGTCACATCACTAGTTGATTAATACTTTATAAGGGCACTATATTAAAAAAAAATTAGCTCAATATTTCACTTTTCCATAGAATCTTCCATCACATTGTCAGAAGAAGAGCACCACTTTACAATTTTCTTTGAGTCAACACATCCCATCTTCATTTCATGATAAACTATATGTTCACATAATAATCTCAACAAGGCATTTAAAATTCATGATATCTATTATCGAGATTAGTCACTATTAAATATGTAGCACTTCACAATTTGTATTGTTTTTCACTTTTTTTCTTTGTTACACATTTTTGGTTATATAAGTGGATTATAACCAACTCACTTTCACGTAATTATCAGCACATTATTCTTAATATATGTTTTGTATATCAAGCAATTTCTCATTATAGATAACAATGCACTTTATTAGAATAAAATAATTAAAATATATATACATCTTTTACAGTATTTGTGTGTTATATTAATACCCTGTACATAATTACACTAAGTAATATATAATCAAGGTTAGTATGGATATCCATACATTTCATTACAACTATTACAGAATGCATGACACTGCGAATACTTCCTATATATTCCTGTTGAAAAATCTTTATATAGTGATCGTAATCTGTCATGTTGACATAAAGCGTAAGTGATTCATACAATAGGTTTATATAACACAAGATTCATCTAACATCATTCACCTTACGGATGCACATACAATATACAAAAATATGGGGAATACTTCACAATCCTGATAAGGATGTATTTGAAATGTGTACATTAAGATCGCCACTCTGTTTACATTTTTCATGATCTGCCAATGATCTTCCTCTATCACTACAAACCCAGTTATTCCACAACTCAAGAGCCACGGATTGGCTCACAAATACGATGACTCATCAGAAGGAATACACCCACTTCATGACGATCACTAAGAGATACGTCGGCCAAGAGGTTCCTGACTCACATCGGATCTGCTCAATCATAGGCAGATACCACCTCTTGTCAAGACTAATGATCTGCAGTAGGAGGGTCAAGTTTAGACTCACAGGTGCTATACACCCACTTCATTACGCTTAGTTCACAACGCGTAGATGCTGAATGCATTTGATTGACATTAGACTCATCCTATCATAGGCGGACAAGGCCTACCATTTAGACCAATAATTTCTAGTAGGTGGGCAAACAGTCGGTATATATCACACTGAGTAGCAGCGGCCCGCACCCCCTCTGAGGAAGTGTTCGTGAAACGCACGTCAGGGGTCCGACAGTGGTAGCTCAGTCTCTCCTGCAAGTGTTTTAACTAGCTTACTCTTGTTGTTTAAAACTATGTACATTTAATCTAATAGCATATTTCACAGCCTCTGGTCCTCAATAGTTAAATAGTAATATTAATTAGCCCTCGGATTGTAAGGGCTCAGTCTATTTATAATACTTAGGACTGAGGGCTGTTGAATATTTCTGATCCTTTTTTCCTAATACTTGAATTGCGATGGCGCATTCAACAGAGTTTAAGTGTTTTTAATTTTATAGCCTTGTTACTGTATGTGTGTGAGTTCCTAGTTGATAAAATAAAGTTTAATTGTATGAGTGATATGGAACACTTTTAACCTTTATACATTTTTGCTCCAGCAGAGCTAATTAGTATTATACTATTGTGGTACTGGTTTTCTTTTCTAAACTGGATTGTATCCTCTATTACAATTGGTTTAACTAGTTGTTGCATGTCTCTCTTAACCAGTTCACTACATCAGGTATTTCATGTGATAATTTAAACATTAAATCATTTACTATATTAATATACATAGAGATACCTGTGATTGGATGCTAGACTCTGCCACCCCCTAACCTATCTAATTCTAAAACCTGCTCCATGAGACAAGTTCACTTGAGAGCGTCAGACACATCACTGTTTCCCGGCCTATAAAGCTACCAATTTCACAAAAGGGACAAAGAAAAATAAAGCTACGCGGCATACACCCTGCAAAGAAAACTCGGCACCAAAGGCTCACGGCTGGCCCTACTACTTGAGCACAGAACTGCTCATACCCAGAGGAATCCGAGCATCACACACCGACCTCGCAGTACAACTTGGTTCAGGAGTAAAGCTGTGAAGTGTAACATCCCTGCATTTCGGCAATTGTGAAACCTGGTATATCCCGGCACCTACCGGATCATCTCTTGGAGCTCCTTGTACAGGATTGGGCTTTACACATTCTCTCAGGAATGCAAGTATTGCCTTTGTTGTCCCTTTTCATGTTGGTACTGTGAGTCTATTTACTAAAATGCACCTATCAGATATGCCAACATCATTGCTGACTATACTCCCGATGTATATTTAACTAAACAGTATTATATCTCAGCAAGTATTATCAAGTCACACATACAGATACTAGTAGTAATATATCTGCTAAAAATATATATGCTTAAGAAATATGCTCCTTATTAAGGGCTGTAATAACAAAAAGAACTACCACTATATACCTTAATACTTAAGCAGCTTGACACTGTTACAAATCCCTGGAGGAATGGCAGGGACTTTCTTGGCCTAAAAAGATCTTGTGCAAGCTAATACAAAGTCTCTGGCTTATTTTTGGGCATACTGATTCTAATCCGAGGCCTTTTATAGGCTGTCCTTACCTCAATAATAAACAGAGAAGGATATTTCTATACGACCCTCGAAAAGGAAAATATTGCTTATACTTAAACTTTTTAATTTGTTATATAATTCTCAATGCATAAAGAAATTAATCTAGAGCTTTTTGAAATGTTATATGGACATCAAGTGGTATATTGTGGAAATATATTAATGGACTGCTCTTATAAGGTGTATTCCTATGTATTACTATATGTCTCCAAAGAAAAGAATGGGTCTATTAGTCTCACTATACTTATAACTATATGACTCTTGCTAAGAAAGTATTTCTTGTGTATTGTATTGATCTGATATAATTAGTAATATATGTTCCCTCTCAAATTCCAGAAATAAGGTTTCCAGACAGAAAAAGTGTCATTATCTAACATATATTTATATATACCAGAGTACTAGACCCCTAATCTCATAGATTGTCTATAGTAAAGAAATTGTTATACTCTCTCTTAAAAAAAAAAAAAAAGCGAAAGAAAAAAAAAAGCAAAGCATTTTTCCACTGGTAACAACTTTAGTATAATCACTATTGTGATAAGATTGTGGTTAACTACATCTCCGTTAACAGGGAAATTGGTCATTTGTAATATTTATACTTTTCTTTGGCAATAATAATTTTGTTGGCAGGCTCTTACACTGAGGTATATCCTCGTTTCATTTTAATTTTTCTTTTCTTGTTTTTTTTAGATTGCACAATACTCACCTTCCCAAATAATATAATTGATCAATCACATGTATTTTGAAAAAAGAAAAAAAAAGGAGAGGGAAAAAAATAAAGAAAAAAGAAAAGAAAAATAAATAAATATATATATATATATATATACACACATATTTGTTCACTAGCTTTTTTAGTGTGTGTTTTTGGGCACCGATACACCAAGTTATTGATTGCACTAAGACAGTGTGGTTTCATTGTGTTTTTTTATATATACACTGTATTCTATATAAGCACTATATTTAATGGAAAGATTTGTCACACAGGTTAAACATAATTCACCTTTACCCTGTCAAACCAAGAGATAAGAGAAAAAAAACTTCAGATGTTAGTATAGATTCCAGTAGTGAATCTTTAACTCAGCCATATGATACCCAAGCTTTAATAACGCAACTGAGTTTACTCTTTACACCACAATTCGATATAATTTAAAAAGATTTGACAAGTATCTCTGCTAATTTACGGCTAGATTTGGAGTTCGGCGGTAGATGGGTTGCTAACGCCACGCGTGTTTTATGTCTAACGCACGGCATTGTTTGACTCAGGTATTTAGAGTTCAAAAAAGACCATCTAACGATGCTCCTAACGCGTGTATGTCACACGCGGAATACTGACCGCGTTAGACAGTCTCCCATAGAGATCAATGGGAAAGCCAAAAAATAGCTTTTTTCACCTAACACTCGATCTCGCGAGAATACGCACAGCTCGGTCATATGACGCATACCACATCATGCACAACAATAACACACCGCAAATGTCGCAACAACAATCAATCAACAAAGCACACAAGCATTACACATTCACAAGCGGGGGGATTTGAAAAAAAATTTAATACGGGGAATACGCATATACTTTAAGATGCGGAAATTCGCAAAATAACAACAAGGAATAAAAAATATATACATACACTAGAAAAATAATCGCATTCAATATCACTATATATTAGGACAAACACACATATACAACACTTCACTAATACCACACCATCGCAAATTCACATTTAAAAAGAATACTATTGGACAATGTTAGAGAAAACGACCACTATGACATCATCGCATTCTACACATTCCACAAATACTAACTCAAAATGAGCATGCGCAAATTCACACAACTAATACACATTGCACTAATATTTATTGCTAATAAAGCACACCTGAACACAATTTACAACGGAAATTGGTACATCATTAAACATTTACACAGGGTATATAAGCACCACACAAGCAGGGCTTCTTTGACTGTGTTGCTGGTGGGTCTTTGGAGATTGGAGGTTTAAGATTAGAGAGTTGGTGCATTATTGTGAGTGAGTTAGTGTTAGCGTGAGAGAGTCAGTTGTTAGTGTTATCGTGAGTGAGTTAGTGGGAGTTAGTGGGAGTGGGAGAGAGTCTGTTAGTGGGAGCGTGAGTGAGTTAGTGGGAGTGGGAGTTGTTAGTGAGAGTTGTTAGTGGGAGCGTGAGTTAGTGGTAGTTAGTGAAAGTTAGTGGGAGTGTTTGTTAGTGAGAATTAGTAGTAGTGTGTTAGTGAGAATTAGTAGTAGTGTGAGTTAGCGAGCGAGTGATTTTTCTGTACACGTAACACATTTACACGCAAACACATTCAATACATACATACACTTATCAATAACACTACATACACTCCATACCCCCTACCCCCTCATACTACACTACATACCCCATTCCCTGTAGTCCCATTCCCTTTCATCCCATTTACTCTTATCCCATACCCCATACCCATCCCATACCCATCCCCTAGTTACATTTAGTTTACATATCTTCCTTTTAGTCTTCTTCTTCTTTTGGTTTATTTAAATACTCCTTACCCTCTTTGTTTGTTTACATCCCTCTCACACTTTCAGCACTTTTTTTGTCTTTTTAGTTCTTTATTTTGACCCCCCTTTCATTTCATCACACTCACTTTTTGTTTGATTATTTGGGGTTTAGTTTAGGGAACAGATGGAGGCCAGGCAGGGGAGAGGTAGAGGGGGGAGGAGAGGGAGGGGGAGAGGAACAGGGCAGGAAGGGGGGCAGGAAGGGGGGCAAGAAGCGGGGGTGGAAGCGGTGGGTGGACCCAGCCACTTGGTTCAAGATGAACAAGTGGCTGGGCCCAGTGGCGGACAGAGTAGGGCTTCACAGTCCGGGAAACAGAGGGCATCGTCACAGGGGAAGGCCAAGGCGACTAGGGAGGTGAGGTTTTCGATGGAGGAGAAGGAGGCCCTCGTAGAGGCCTATATGGCCAGGTATAGGAGGTTGCAGCACCAGAAGACTACCCCGACTGACAAGAGGAGGCTCTGGAATGAGATAAGAAATGCAGTCAATGCAGTGGGTGGCCGGAACAGAGATCTGGATTCGATAAAACATCGCTACCTGGACTGTAAGATGGATCTCAAGAAAAAGTTAAGCCTGGAGGCCCGACATGCCGCAGGAACCGGTGGCGGACCTGCCCTGGAAATAGAGTACTGCCGATGGGAGGAAATGTTGCGGCCCAGCATCTCCGAGGTGGAAATAGTCGGTATCGGAGGAATTGATACCGGGAACCTGCCACTCTCATCTGACGGTAAGCTCATTGAACAATAAATTCACATACGAATGTATTTCAAGGGACACTATATGCAAACCTTTCACGATTGAGGTAGCGAATACAATTTGACAAAACATTCAAATGTACTTATATTACCTAATTTGAATCATTCTTGAGATATATTTTAATGAAGAAATAGCCATGCACACGGTGAAACAATCACAGGAGGCAGCTATATTCAGCTAACAATCAGCATCTTATAAGCATATTTAGATATGCTTTTCAGCAAAGAATATCCAGAGAATGAAGCTAATTAGATAAGAAAAGTACATTAGAAAGTTGATAATAAATGTATGCTTCTAAATCATGAAAGATAAAACATTGGGTTTCATGTCCCTTTAAGGATCAGATTAATGCTATAACGTTGTTTACACGCATTCAATTACTTTGCGGTTACATCAGTATCTAGGCTATAGGTTAGGTGTGCATTTAAACAGACTGAAAACAAACGCGAAAACATTCAGATTGACCAGAGATATCACAAACACGGTTTAGAAAATGCGGAAATCGTATTGATTGTTTGTTAGATTTCAAAGTGGATTAATGATTCTGCATTTGTAATTGTATCGTAAGCTAAGTCATTTAAAGCTTGATTTGCAAATATGTTAATATATACATTTTTTTTTTTTTTTTAAATATACAGAGTCTGGGGAGGAGGCAGCACAAGAAACACAGCCTCATCCATCTCCCCGGGATGAGAGTGGTGGGGAGGAATTTCCACTTCGGAGGGAAGAGGCCCCCCGTGACAAAGAGCGCACGGAAGCTGATGAAGAGGCCCCGGAAGCAGAGGAGGAGCCCGCGGAACCAGAGGACCCTCAAGGACCCGCACCCCGCCGTGCACGGGCACCCCGCCGTGCACGGGTACCCCGCCAAGCACAACAAGAGGAAATAGCGGAGGTGCGGGTTCTACTGGACTACATAGACCAGATGCGTAACTCCCGGATACAAAATATCGAAGGCCGCACTCGAATTCTTGATGGACAAAATCAAATAATTGAAGGACAAAAACAAATAATAAACATACTTAATAGAATCGAACAAAGCCAAAACAGAATCTTTAATCTGCACCAAGAAATGTTAAATTTTTTCCGGGAGGCGCATGCTGGTCTACCTCCTGGTCCGCCTCCTGCTGCTGGGCCTCCTGCTGCTGGGCCTCTTGCTGCTGGGCCTTCTGCTGCTGGGCCATCTCCTCCTGCCGGCCCATCTACTCCTGCCGGGCCATCTCCTCCTCTTCAGCCATCTCCTCCTCTTCAGCCATCTCCTCCTCTTCAGCCATCTTCTCCTCCTCAGCCATCTTCTCCTCCTCAGCCATCTTCTCCTCCTCAGCCATCTTCTCCTCCTCACCTTGGTCGTCCCAGTACTCTTCCTTCCACTCTTCCCACAACATCTCCAAGGAGAACTCTTCGGAGTCTGCAGTTGCCCCTCCCAGAGCCTCAGCCCGTGGGAAGAGGGGAAGGAAGAGGAAGTAAGTATTTATTTTCATCTTTAATGTTTTTTTTATTTAATGTGTAATGGATAGGTATGTGATGATGTGGTTTTCATACACTTGTGGACCACACTCTGTATATAATCTACTTCTATGGGACCGGGTCCATGGAGGCAGATTGTTTGCAGAGTGTGGGTTATAAGTGTGTGAAAACCACATCATCACATACCTATCCTTGTTCATGATATTGATTGGTTTCTGTGATGTGATGTCCAAACTGTTTCCCGAATCGCAAACAAAATTACCATTACAATTATCCATGATGGCATATTACTGTTTGAATGCCAATAACACAAATCTTAAAGGGACAGTCAGAAAATTATTGATTACAAAGAAAACACTGTATTACGCATTATCAAGTTGGAAACAACAAAACATGGAGAAATACGTGTGACTTATGTGCTTAACCTTGTATCTATGACTAGGAAAAATGACCACTTATTTGTTGTTCTGACATAACAACATTTTAGATATCAATGATCAATACATGGTAAATAATATGCTGTATGAGCACAAGGTTTTACATATACAAATGCTATCCAAATGCCCTCTAGTGGTCAAATTGTATAATGATTACATGCACTCTTCAAGCTCGAAGAAATGAGCACACGAACCTCATAGGTTTAGCTAGCAAATTTAAATAAACACAGACAAATGATTAATTGGTGAGAAACATTTGATATCATTGATATTACAAAATTGACTTTTAGAATAATGCAAAACATTATTTGTTTTCTAAACTGTCCCTTTAACAAAATTACATATGCTAACACATATTTGAAGCTTGTTGGTATATCTACATGTACTTGTTCAAAAATTAAATATTGAAATCAGATTTATATTGACGTGTTAAATAAAGTCTATTTTCTTAAAGAGACATTATTGTGTTAAATTTTTTTTATAAAGACATTTGTTTTAACAATGAATATGGTTTAAAGTCCTTTTAGGAGTGGGGGGTGAAAATATGCTAACAATAATATATTTGAAGATTAAACAATGTGGAACTTATACATGATACAAAAATCAACATTTGCATTAAAGGGACAGTATACTATATTTTTAACAGAACTGTATGTAATAGACACTACTACAAAAAACAAGATTAACATATACTGATATCAATATTACAAAGCTTCAAACACTTTCAAAGAAAATCGGGTTAGCTCTATTGAAAATATAGATGAACCCCCATTACAACCGTCAAACAAGACAATACACCATCATACACAAAACAGGAGAAAGCTGGAGATGGTACTCACATGAAACTTAGAGGCTTGGCGAGGAGTCTGATAATTAATTACATTTTATTTGAACAGAAGCAAAATGAAACGTGTATTTGTTAAACAATGGACTATCTAACTAGAGACCAAATTAAAAGATTTCATTTATAATGTGAGTGTCTAATGAACCTTTAATAAAATATACAACGAAATTACATTTAGAAGAAGTCGGCATCATATATTTAGCATATGATAAAGCTAAATGCATATTGATTACTTTATTCTAACACAATAGCGCATATTTATTAATTAGATATCTTTAACATTAAACACAACAGTCATTTTTCTGAAAAAGGAACATATTGTTGACAAACATATTAAACAACATGGACTATAGAGATTTGCACTTGCCTCGAAATATCATATGCATGAAAACATTTTGCTTTCGTT
Organism: Bombina bombina; assembly: GCF_027579735.1. NCBI lineage: Eukaryota > Metazoa > Chordata > Amphibia > Anura > Bombinatoridae > Bombina > Bombina bombina. The sequence continues at coordinate 925,779,112 of NC_069503.1, read as the reverse complement.
CGTTTATTCAACCAGACATCCATCAAAAGAGAATGTGGTGGTCTTTATCAGCTATGGGTCAACAATGTAACATGATGCAAATAATACATATTCGCAAGGTTTTTAAAATTGGCTGCAGTCACAAACGTGTTTAACGTGCACAAACAAATATTGCGGGACTACGTAATCCAATCAGACGTTTTTTTACCTTTGCATGTGACGTCTTAACATGGCGCTTCCTTGATCACGTAAGAACGGCATCCAATAAAAGGCACATTCTTGATCACGTAAGAACGCCCCAAAAAAAAGGCGCATCCTTGATCGCGTCAAAACGCCATCCAATAAAAGGCACATTCTTGATCACGTAAGAACGTCAGTCAATACAAGGAATCATTGGACAGCCTGGCAGGTGACGTTTTAAGCAACATGGCGCATCCGAGATCGCTGAAAAACCGCAGCCAATACAAGGACTCAGTTGACAGCTTGGCATATCACTAAGAAACGTATTTATATTTTAGGAACTAGTATGTGTCTAGATTGCTATCTAGGAATGTCACCAAATCATGAATCATCTTTTCGGACTTGACTGTCCCTTGAACTATAGCTATGGTGTATATCTTTAACATTTAAAAGATACACATGAGAAATACATATGCCATTGATGTTTTAAGATATGTTTTGATTGTTTTGGAATAACAATAATGATACATGGATTGATTAAACGTGTCATTTATTCAAGTTTAAATATGGTCAGCCTACCTATAGCCATATATGGGAGGAGAAGTATTTTGTTAACACATTTGTTAAAAAATATTCATCATCTAAAATATTTGCATTACACACAGAGATTTATTTGGTTACACTTTTACAATAAGATAGAATAGAAAACGAAATACATGTGCTGTCAACATTACAATAAGATTGTATATTAATAAGATTATATGTCCTTGTTCATGTAAAAAGGACAAAAACGCTTTAGAAATGGAAATACATTCATTAACAATTGTGCTCATCATCACTTAAAGGGACATTATTTTGTTTTTAAAAAGAGGATACACATAGACAATACTATTTCAATAAAATGAACACTTTACAGGGATTATATCATTGTATCAATCCTCAGATCATTTGTTAAAGGTGCATCAATTCATGCAGAGTTTCTAAATACACACATGGATGTGAAAATTGAAATATACATATATACACAAATAACAATCTATATATACATATATAAAACAATTACTATGCTAATCATAATCATGCAATGATAAAGCTAAGAGAAAAATATATAAAGACAAATAATAAGATTACATTGGAGATGTTAATCTTAAAGTCATTAACAATTGTCTTACATATATGATTTTTGAAAAACAATTATTTTTGGTAGGTCCCTTTAAGGATCAACAAGATAAACTAGAGCTTTCAAAAAATAACATGAAGAATGAGGACAAAGAATCGTGCAATGACATGTCTTTTATTACTATGTAAGAAAACATCAACAACGTTTAGAAATAATCTTGTAAAAATAAGGAATATTTGAGCCATATGACAAGGTAACAGAGTGCATCACAGTCCATGAAGAGAGTTGCCAAGGGCCACCATAGCCCCATTGGAGACATATGACAAGGTAAAAGAGTGCATCACAGTCCATGAAGAGAGTTGCCAAGGGCCACCATAGCCCCATTGGAGACATATGACAAGGTAACACAGTGCATCACAGTCCATGAAGAGAGTTGCCAAGGGCCACCATAGCCCCATTGGAGACATATTACAAGGTAAAAGAGTGCATCACAGTCCATGAAGAGAGTTGCCAAGGGCCACCATAGCCCCATTGGAGACATATGACAAGTTAAAAGAGTGCATCACAGTCCATGAAGAGAGTTGCCAAGGGCCACCATAGCCCCATTGGAGACATATGACAAGGTAACACAGTGCATCACAGTCCATGAAGAGAGTTGCCAAGGGCCACCATAGCCCCATTGGAGACATATGACAAGGTAACACAGTGCATCACAGTCCATGAAGAGAGTTACCAAGGGCCACCATAGCCCCATTGGAGACATATGACAAGGTAACACAGTGCATCACAGTCCATGAAGAGAGTTGCCAAGGGCCACCATAGCCCCATTGGAGACATATGACAAGGTAAAAGAGTGCATCACAGTCCATGAAGAGAGTTGCCAAGGGCCACCATAGCCCCATTGGAGACATATGACAAGGTAAAAGAGTGCATCACAGTCCATGAAGAGAGTTGCCAAGGGCCACCATAGCCCCATTGGAGACATATGACAAGGTAACACAGTGCATCACAGTCCATGAAGAGAGTTGCCAAGGGCCACCATAGCCCCATTGGAGACATATGACAAGGTAACACAGTGCATCACAGTCCATGAAGAGAGTTACCAAGGGCCACCATAGCCCCATTGGAGACATATGACAAGGTAACACAGTGCATCACAGTCCATGAAGAGAATTGCCAAGGGCCACCATAGCCCCATTGGAGACATATGACAAGGTAACACAGTGCATCACAGTCCATGAAGAGAGTTGCCAAGGGCCACCATAGCCCCATTGGAGACATATGACAAGGTAAAAGAGTGCATCACAGTCCATGAAGAGAGTTGCCAAGGGCCACCATAGCCCCATTGGAGACATATGACAAGGTAAAAGAGTGCATCACAGTCCATGAAGAGAGTTACCAAGGGCCACCATAGCCCCATTGGAGACATATGACAAGGTAACACAGTGCATCACAGTCCATGAAGAGAGTTGCCAAGGGCCACCATAGCCCCATTGGAGACATATGACAAGGTAACACAGTGCATCACAGTCCATGAAGAGAGTTGCCAAGGGCCACCATAGCCCCATTGGAGACATATGACAAGGTAAAAGAGTGCATCACAGTCCATGAAGAGAGTTGCCAAGGGCCAACATAGCCCCATTGGAGAAATATGACAAGGTAACACAGTGCATCACAGTCCATGAAGAGAGTTGCCAAGGGCCACCATAGCCCCATTGGAGACATATGACAAGGTAACACAGTGCATCACAGTCCATGAAGAGAGTTGCCAAGGGCCACCATAGCCCCATTGGAGACATATGACAAGGTAACACAGTGCATCACAGTCCATGAAGAGAGTTACCAAGGGCCACCATAGCCCCATTGGAGACATATGACAAGGTAACACAGTGCATCACAGTCCATGAAGAGAGTTGCCAAGGGCCACCATAGCCCCATTGGAGACATATGACAAGGTAACACAGTGCATCACAGTCCATGAAGAGAGTTGCCAAGGGCCACCATAGCCCCATTGGAGACATATGACAAGGTAAAAGAGTGCATCACAGTCCATGAAGAGAGTTGCCAAGGGCCACCATAGCCCCATTGGAGACATATGACAAGGTAAAAGAGTGCATCACAGTCCATGAAGAGAGTTACCAAGGGCCACCATAGCCCCATTGGAGACATATGACAAGGTAACACAGTGCATCACAGTCCATGAAGAGAGTTGCCCCACCATAGCCCCATTGGAGACATATGACAAGGTAACACAGTGCATCACAGTCCATGAAGAGAGTTGCCAAGGGCCGCCATAGCCCCATTGGAGACATATGACAAGGTAACACAGTGCATCACAGTCCATGAAGAGAGTTGCCAAGGGCCACCATAGCCCCATTGGAGACATATGACAAGGTAAAAGAGTGCATCACAGTCCATGAAGAGAGTTACCAAGGGCCACCATAGCCCCATTGGAGACATATGACAAGGTAACACAGTGCATCACAGTCCATGAAGAGAGTTGCCAAGGGCCACCATAGCCCCATTGGAGACATATGACAAGGTAACACAGTGCATCACAGTCCATGAAGAGAGTTGCCAAGGGCCACCATAGCCCCATTGGAGACATATGACAAGGTAAAAGAGTGCATCACAGTCCATGAAGAGAGTTGCCAAGGGCCACCATAGCCCCATTGGAGACATATGACAAGGTAACACAGTGCATCACAGTCCATGAAGAGAGTTGCCAAGGGCCACCATAGCCCCATTGGAGACATATGACAAGGTAACACAGTGCATCACAGTCCATGAAGAGAGTTGCCAAGGGCCACCATAGCCCCATTGGAGACATATGACAAGGTAACACAGTGCATCACAGTCCATGAAGAGAGTTACCAAGGGCCACCATAGCCCCATTGGAGACATATGACAAGGTAACACAGTGCATCACAGTCCATGAAGAGAGTTGCCAAGGGCCACCATAGCCCCATTGGAGACTTATGACAAGGTAACACAGTGCATCACAGTCCATGAAGAGAGTTGCCAAGGGCCACCATAGCCCCATTGGAGACATATGACAAGGTAAAAGAGTGCATCACAGTCCATGAAGAGAGTTGCCAAGGGCCACCATAGCCCCATTGGAGACATATGACAAGGTAAAAGAGTGCATCACAGTCCATGAAGAGAGTTACCAAGGGCCACCATAGCCCCATTGGAGACATATGACAAGGTAACACAGTGCATCACAGTCCATGAAGAGAGTTGCCCCACCATAGCCCCATTGGAGACATATGACAAGGTAACACAGTGCATCACAGTCCATGAAGAGAGTTGCCAAGGGCCGCCATAGCCCCATTGGAGACATATGACAAGGTAACACAGTGCATCACAGTCCATGAAGAGAGTTGCCAAGGGCCACCATAGCCCCATTGGAGACATATGACAAGGTAAAAGAGTGCATCACAGTCCATGAAGAGAGTTACCAAGGGCCACCATAGCCCCATTGGAGACATATGACAAGGTAACACAGTGCATCACAGTCCATAAAGAGAGTTGCCAAGGGCCACCATAGCCCCATTGGAGACATATGACAAGGTAACACAGTGCATCACAGTCCATGAAGAGAGTTGCCAAGGGCCACCATAGCCCCATTGGAGACATATGACAAGGTAAAAGAGTGCAACAGGCACAACAATAAACTTTGAAAAAGGCCAAATGGCAACAATAAAAAAAAACATCAACATTTGGACGGAGGATTCTTATCTGCCACCTTGGAGCATCTCCAGATCCTCCACATATTTAATTTATTCTTTATTTTAGGCTGTGACTCAGCATGGCTCATGCTAGAAGGTATAGCAAGAGTAGAGCAGGCCGTGTTGAGGAACGCAGCTGTCCTGAGAGGGATGAACGACACCATGCAGGCCCAGCTCCGGGTTCAGGACTTGACTCTGTGTGAAATTATGCGATTAAGTTCAGATGAATATCAATTACTGTCTGTACAATTATAACATTATTATTGTGTTTTGGCCTGGAATATGCATGTGACATAATGATGGCATGAATTATACATTTTTAAAAAAAATAATATTTTCATGCTGCCTGATATAGAAAGGGGGCAGTAGTGTATTTGAACAGACAAATAATATTCCTTTTTAAAGTGCAAAAGCTGTAGACTTTGAATGTCTTCAATGAAATGATTTAAAAAAAAGCAACATGTTGGAAACATGATAGATATATTTCACATACCATTAGACTCCAAGGCAGCCTCTTCCTCCTCCGTCACATATGTTAAATCAATCTCTGTAAAACATAACATGTTGTGTACACGTTAAGAACAGATATTATAACATATGTTACTGTTGTTCAAAGACACACATCAATGTTGCATTAAAGATATACACACCCAAAGTTATGATTTACATCAACAATGTGGATTTAGTATGTAATGTTCTGTCCATGTTTCTAAGACAAATGTCAATTAAAATGAGATATACCATACTGTGACAAGCCCTGCCTTAAGGATCCAGCAGCAACATCCATATCTGTAATATATTAAATGAGGATTGCATATCATTAATACAAATCATGCCATGTTTAAAATCTTTACATTATTAGCAAATCAATTTAAAACTATTAATCCTTTGGTAGTCCCATGAGTTAATTGTTTCCTCAATTCAATTCATGATAAATATATCCTGTACTCTTATTTTCAATCAGTTGTGTTGTTTACTGTAGCTTTAATTATTTTTTGGTGTTATTTCATTCTCATCAATTGATGGGCATATGTTATAATTTATTTGGATTCTTCTTTTTTTATTATGTATAATATTGAAAATAAGAATACTGTATTCTTCACATATATAATAATTCACATTTCATTTTGACCAACATGTATAAAGCAATGCCACTTACAGCAAAGCCATGTTAACGTGTATGCGAAATTCAATTTTCGCGATCATTGCGCAATGATTCCAAGCGGAATTACGCATCCGTCATTTGACCAACATGTATAAAGCAATGCCACTTACAGCAAAGCCATATTAACGTGTATGCGAAATTCCATTTTTGCGATCATTGCGCAATGATTCAAAGCGGAATTACGCATCCGTCATTTGACCAACATGTATAAAGCAATGCCACTTACAGCAAAGCCATGTTAACGTGTATGCGAAATTCCATTTTTGCGATCATTGCGCAATGATTCAAAGCGGAATTACGCATCCGTCATTTGACCAACATGTATAAAGCAATGCCACTTACAGCAAAGCCATGTTAACGTGTATGCGAAATTCCATTTTCGCGATCATTGCGCAATGATTCAAAGCGGAATTACGCATCCGTCATTTGACCAACATGTATAAAGCAATGCCACTTACAGCAAAGCCATGTTAACGTGTATGCGAAATTCAATTTTCGCTCTGTGACGCATATTCTATAGAGCGCAAGACACATCATTCCTATTTCATGTGTCACTAATCTAAAATCAGATATCTAAACATCATATGTAGTGTATGTTGTGAGATCTGTATAGGTTTAGTATCTGACTATATACACATTTTTTGATTAAAAAAATAAAAATAAGATATTATATGAAGTTGGATAATTACCTGGTTCAGATTCTCCATCTCCTCCCAGGCCACCGGACGGAGAAGCAGCTGCCCTGGCCCCCGCGTCAGGACTTTCAGATCCCGCAGCTCGGAGGGAAGAAGAGGAGGCCGAGGATGGCGAGGATCTGAATCTTTTGGGGACCTGGAGATTGAGGAGCTCGCATAAAGTCACCTCATAAGGGAGTAGGTACAGTTTCCACGGGGCCTCTCTTTTGCCACCTCTTTTACGGGCTTGTACCCAGTCCCTTATGAGGTTGACTTTTTTTGTTAACCGCAACCTCATATCTCCGAATCTCCTCATGATCTGATCCTGGGTCCTCTGGACTTCACACACCAATCTAACCACATTGGTGATAGACTTCCAGAGGGCCTTCTTAACAGACGCATCTGTCAACCTCCTCTTGTTCCCAAACAGCTGGGGATAAAAATCCTTGACGGCATGGACCAGTGCAGCACTCTCCTCCTTGGTGAACCTGGGAGCTGACATGCCTGCTGGGTTGTCCAATAAATATATTATAATAATAATAATATAAACTGCCTGCAGGCATTAGAGAACTGACAAAGATGGCAACGTGTAATGGACTTTTATATGGTGAAGATGCACCATGGGACAAGTTATCTGTACATCTGATTGGATAAAAGTTTGAAATATTGTTAGAATGTCTGTGAGACCATCCTGACTCAAGTTGTGTTTGTGTGATGAACTCTGATTGGCCGTTCCTTAATGTTTCATATCTTAGTAACTTCCTTACACATACCTCATGGTGGTGCTGTTACTTCATTTTTCATGTAGACTTATTTGTAACTCATGGGCCTGTCATGCGGATATGTGTGACGCAGATTTAATATCCGTGATCCGTTAAATATTAATGATTAAATTCTCTTTAACATCTAATACTGTCACATTATTAAATGTTGTAGACATTTCTCGGTTTAATAACGGTCTGTTTCTTTAATACAAATACACATTTAATATTGTATGTCTTTATTGTTCATAAAATCCATTTATTGACTTATTGTGAAGTATTGATATTGCTCTATTAAATGTATTTCATAATGCACATTGATTGTGTGCTATTGCGTGACATTAGACTCTAATGTTTAAAGATGCTAATCTGGTGTTTCAAGATGCGTTTCCCACGCAATATTTCTGAATGTTCAAATTCAGGTTATAAGGTCAGTAACTTGGATAATCTGTTTATAAATGTTAAACTACAGGTTTGTTTGTTATTAGTAAATAAACCTCGAGCTTGTATTTGTCTGAAGTGCTCATATATGTTATTGTGCAATGGCGTCTTTATTTTTAAATAGACATTACAAACAAACAATTGTATCAAATGATCTGTAGAGATAGAAGATTGTTTAGACTTTAAAATGTAAATCAATTTATCTTAGTATTTAGATATCCTCAACAGAAGAAATTTAAATGCACATGGTTGAGACAATCACATAAGGCATCTCTGTGCATCCACCAATCTTCATCTACTGAGCCTATCTCGATATGCTTTTCAAGCAAAGTATGTCAAGATAGGAAGAGAAGTAAATACACTATTTAAATCTCTTAAAGCGACACTGTCCACACAAATTTAGCGTTGGTGATTCAGATTGAGCATGAAATGTTAATCAACGTTATAATTTAATCCGATTCTCAAATGTTAACAATTATCTTGTTATCTTTCTTTGCAAATCAATAATGATATTTGAGATTACGGACAATTGTTTCAAAAAACCTGGGTTGTCCTTGATGATTGTTGGATAAATTAATCCACCACAAAAAACCAAGTTCAGTCCAGAGTACTGAAGCAAATAAATTATCTATTTTATGCATTATTTTTAAAGTAATGATAGCAACATCACAAGGAGCATTCATAATATGAGACAATTTTTAAAGTTGCTTAAAATAGAATACTCATTCAGAATGTATAAATCATTAATTTTTTAACTGTCTCCCTTTAAGTATATTTTTAGTTCATGTCCCTTTAAATAAACATTTCACAATAATGCTTGAAATATCAGAAACCTAGGCACCTTCCTTTTGATAAATTAGTATAACATATGAGTATATCAAATTTAGATTAACTTCTGGATTGTTTTACACACTGACTGAAATATATATTGTAAAGGAGGTATTTCGGAGTCTTCAGCTTAGAGGGACATTAAGCTATATGTTATGTATGCATTTTGGATAAGATTATAATATTTGAACAACTTAATATGTTTTGGTATTCAATCATTAGATTGTAATTATATATATTTTTGGATTAAATACATATCTACATAGGCTATTTTGATGCTGATTGTTGGTTGCACATAGATACCTTATGTAATTGACTAAGATATGTGCATTGATGTTTTTTTTTTCAAAGTATATTTAAAGACTGAATGTAATTATATAGTACTTTCTAAATATGTTTAAATTCTTCTATGAATTATTTAAAAATCAATATACAATATACTTTGTGAATGTCCCTTTAAGGACAAAAACATTTGTAATGTTGATTTAACATTGTCAAAATAAACTAAAGGGGAATGAAAATTATATATAGATATGTGATGTCTAACCCAAGAGGTAAGATTTTAAAAACTACATAATATTATTAACTATAGTTAAATGACTCCACTAGAAAATCAAATCGATTAACCTGCCATCCAATAACTAGCTTGTGAAAAATATCAAGTTAAATGACCTATCATTTATAAATGTAAAAATTAAAATAATTTAGCAAATAATGTTTTGAGATACCTAAGGAAGATACAAGATCTTATAAAATTAATTTTACATTCAACAACACTGTCACTTTAATGTAATTGAACCACTTCCCCTTCTTAAAAGTGAAAACAAATAATTTTTGAGAAATTCACTACATATCCGAAATTATTTTAACATCTAAGAATTTCAAAAGTAAAGCATCGATGGATCTCACTCCCCAATGAATGTTAAAAAAGATAGTTTAATGTAATATTCTCGGAATCAGTGGATTTTCCACAATTAATGCATTATTTGATCTTATGCATGTGCTTGTCAAATAGACAACTACCAGTCATGGGAGTCAAATTGTTTTTTATTGACAGATTATATGGATATTTATTATAATCTGTTCCAAAGAGTGTATTTAATACTAAAATGTTTATTATTACCATTTTAAAATTTAATAGTTTCTGAACCAAAAAGAAAGAAATATTCCTGGAAGTCATCAGATGCCAATCTGAAATGTAAAAATTTTTTTTTAAAAAAGTTAATACACACGTAGTCAAAGATTCATAAAATACATTTACAATCATCTTGTGTCTATGCTCTAACTTTGTTCAACATTTTTTAAAGATATTTATTAATTATATTTAAAAAAAAAAACCCATTATATTGTGTAATAAAATAAAAAAAAAATCTGATTTTCTAATTATACATAAAAATGTATATCACATTTCAATAATATATATGTTGAACATAAATGTCATATTTCATGTCCATTCAAATACCTCTATATCAACTATAATATGTATTCCTTTTTATGATTGTGATCCCTAAATATCTAATGATGAAATATGTATGACTAATGTATGTAAGCTACCAATAATAAACATTCTTCCTGTGATTCTTAACTAGCATGCATTGGTACACCAACCTGGATAATGCATGGTCTTTGAAAGTCAATTCAGGGGTAAACAGTTGATCTTCAATAGGTGTCTTATTCATCATTTCAAAAATAGAGGACTGAAATCCCATCTAAAAATTAGAAATTCATCTAAGTGCCTGATTGTGATCCCTAAATATCTAATTAAGAACTAAATATGACTAATGTATGTAAGCTACTAATATTCAACATTCTTCCTGTGATTCTTAACTAGCATGCATTGGTACACTAACCTGGATAATGCATGGTCTTTGAAAGTCAATTCAGGGGTAAACAGTTGATCTTCAATAGGTGTCTTATTCATCATTTCAAAAATAGAGGACTGAAATCCCATCTAAAAATTAGAAATTCATCTAAGTGTCTGATTGTGATCCCTAAATATCTAATTAAGAACTAAATATGACTAATGTATGTAAGCTACTAATATTCAACATTCTTCCTGTGATTCTTAACTAGCATGCATTGGTACACCAACCTGGATAATGCATGGTCTTTGAAAGTCAATTCAGGGGTAAAAAGTTGATCTTCAATAGGTGTCTTATTCATCTTTTCAAAAATAGAGGACTGAAATCCCATCTAAAAATTAGAAATTCATCTAAGTGTCTGATTGTGATCCCTAAATATCTAATTAAGAACTAAATATGACTAATGTAGGTAAGCTACTAATATTCAACATTCTTCCTGTGATTCTTAACTAGCATGCATTGGTACACCAACCTGGATAATGCATGGTCTTTGAAAGTCAATTCAGGGGTAAAAAGTTGATCTTCAATAGGTGTCTTATTCATCATTTCAAAAATAGAGGACTGTGAAATCCCATCTAAAAAATTGAAAATCATCTAAGTGTCTCCAATAGGATGCCTCAACAGCCTTATTCTATCAAATAGTTGGCACTTACCATGTGAACATGTGTTTGTATGGTTTTCAAGGTCAGCAGATTTGAAAGATAATGCCAGACATGATCCCATTTGTATACTTCAATTTCAATCTTGGCTTTTTCCATTGTCAGTCTGGGCAATCTTCACTGTCAGGCTTCTAATTCTTCCCTTTCAGTCTTTAGATTAAGTCAGCTCCCTAATGGCATAAAAAGTTTATTCAAAATTACTACAAGTGTGTGAATAATTTCTGTAGCCCTCTCCCACCCCCCATTTCATAAGAAATTTCTGTCACTAGCTTACTGTGTAGCATCTTGTGTTATGTTCTATCAAGTGTGAAGATGAGTCATATTGAGCAGAACAAACCTCTAATGTGTGACATTGAACCATAGTCATGCTAGAGGATCCCTTTCTGAGTATTTTCATTTTAAGTAATGTGTAAACTAAATACTAGTTTATAAAATGTATGCCATATGATGTATTTGTGTACAATTCATGCAAGCAACAGTCCAGACATTTATACTTACCAGCTGATGTCCTCTTTAAAAACCAGGTGGCAAAGACTCGCTACAGGACCCAATGGCCAGAGCATCACCTATATTAATAAATGAAACACATTTTTAGCATTTGATGAACAATCCTAACATGTTTGCACAATTCTCTACTTGTCATTTCCCTAGAGTTCACATCTATTGATAATACTCCAGTCTAACTTCTATTCTTTACCGTCTAAAGTTGCGGTTGATGATGTCTGCTCTGACATTGAGCCCCTCGTCCCGGAATGGCCCCTCTAGAACAGGATCATCCTCCTCATCTCTGAGGAGGTTTCTGTCCGGCCGGACGGCCTGCAGCATCCCAGCCCGCTGTGCAATATTATGCAGGACGCTACAGGCTACAACGATCTTAGCCACCTTCTTTGGGTTGTACTGGAGGGCTCCTCCCGACCTGTCCAGGCACCTGAACCTCATCTTCAGGAGCCCGAACATCCGTTCAACCACCGCCCTGGTTCTCTTATGAGCCCTATTGTAGCGCTCCTCAGACACATCAGTCGGGCTACGCAAGGGGGTAATGAGCCAAGGCCGGCTCATGTACCCAGAATCACCTATAAATTATGAACAGAACATAATTCCAACAGAATCCTCAAAATAGTATTTGTAGTACAATAAAAAGTTTTGTACACGATAATCCATTAACAAATGTTTATTTTAACTTTAAAATATCTAGTTCAATATTATTCTCTATCTTCCCATTTCAGCTAAGAAATGCTACATATGCGTATTTCTCCTAAATCAAGGCTTGTGTAAAATGCTAACTACATGGTTACATTACATTCTCTATCTGAGCATTTAAGGTAAGACATGCTACATATCTGCATTGAACTAAAAGACATTTGCGGAAAGAGACAATGACATGGTTAAATTGCATTAGCTAATATCTTCCCATTTCAGCTAAGACATGCTACATATGCGTATTTCTCCTAAATCAAGCCTTGTGTAAAATGCTAACTACATGGTTACATTACATTCTCTATCTGAGCATTTAAGGTAAGACATGCTACATATCTGCATTGAACTAAAAGACATTTGCGGAAAGAGACAATGACATGGTTAAATTGCATTAGCTAATATCTTCCCATTTCAGCTAAGACATGCTACATATGCGTATTTCTCCTAAATCAAGCCTTGTGTAAAATGCTAACTACATGGTTACATTACATTCTCTATCTGAGCATTTAAGGTAAGACATGCTACATATCTGCATTGAACTAAAAGACATTTGCGGAAAGGGACAATGACATGGTTAAATTGCATTAGCTAATATCTTCCCATTTCAGCTAAGACATGCTACATATGCGTATTTCTCCTAAATCAAGCCTTGTGTAAAATGCTAGCTACATAGTTACATTACATTCTCTATTTGAGCATTTAAGGTAAGACATGCTACATATCTGCATTTAACTAAAAGACATTTGCGGAAAGAGACAATGACATGGTTAAATTGCATTAGCTAATATCTTCCCATTTCAGCTAAGACATGCTACATATGCGTATTTCTCCTAAATCAAGCCTTGTGTAAAATGCTAACTACATGGTTACATTACATTCTCTATCTGAGCATTTAAGGTAAGACATGATACATATCTGCATTGAACTAAAAGACATTTGCTGAAAGAGACAATGACATGGTTAAATTGCATTAGCTAATATCTTCCCATTTCAGCTAAGACATGCTACATATGCGTATTTCTCCTAAATCAAGCCTTGTGTAAAATGCTAACTACATGGTTACATTACATTCTCTATCTGAGCATTTAAGGTAACACATGCTACATATCTGCATTGAACTAAAAGTAGACATTAGCGGGGGGAAAATATATGGTTAAATTGCATCCTATAGCTGAACATTACGCTAACATTTTAAAACTACAGTGGCAATTGTCAAAATAATTAACCATGTTGTGCACAAATACTCACCAACGAGATAACCAGGGGGCATTTGTCTTTCCTCAAACTGTCTCCACAGGGACGACAGAGAGAGGATGCGGGCATCATGACAAGCCCCTCCAAAATTCGCACACACATGCATAATCCTCATCTGTGCTTCACAAACATACTGCACGTTGAGGCTATGAAAATGTTTGCGATTTCTGAAGGGCGAGTCATCAATTGGAGCACGCAGCGCAATGTGGGTACAATCTATGGCTCCCAAGACATTGGGCAATTGAGCAATATCAAAGAATTCCCGCTTCAGGCGCCTCCAATCACCATCATTCTGTGGGAATCCTATGTATTGCTTACTGATACGTACCATGGCGTCCAGAAAGTTATCAAACACCCCAGAGAATGTACCTTGAGCCAGGCCATGCATGTACAGTTCTCCGGATTGAAAACTCCCGGAGGCCAGGACATATAGACAGCTTAGCATCTTACTCATGGCGGGAACAGCAGTCCTTATTCTTATACGTGGCTCCAAATGAGGTTTAAGAAGATCGTAAAGGCCAATGAGCTGTTCGCGATCGAGCCGATACTTATCATAAACCTCAAAGTCGCTCATGTTTTCCAAGGTGGGTCTCACCCTGTAGACACGAGGACCTCGAACCAGACGACCCCTTCGTCTCAGTCTGAGCCGCCGAGGCTGCCTGAATCGACCAACAGCTAGTTCGCCAATAGCAGCACCAGCAGCGTCTACCATGTCATCATCATCCATCTTTCAAAACAGCGTAACAAGGTAAGCACTTGATCTGATGTGGATCACAAGTGATGCATTGGCCATGTTGTTTGGGGGATTTATAGTACAATTAGTCCAATGGAAGTGAGTTTGTAATGATTGCTGATTGTATTCACCTGTTTGTATGTGAGCGGCGTGAATGCTTTCACAGTGGGCGTTTATTTGTTGTTTGCTGAAATGTTATTTTCAAACAATGAATCTCAATGTGAAAGTGTCAAATATCACACATACAGTGCATGTTTGTAATGTTTGTTCATATGCGTAATCAATATTTCTTAAACGCGATCTTATAGTAACAAGCACACGTCCAGGCTAACATGAATGAAAGTGCATAGTTGTGTATAATGTGCATCAAATGTGATCGATCAATGTTGCTGCAATATTGTTTGTAAACGATAAAGTAACAGCTGTCATCTGTAGTATTGTATATATAAGTGATTGCCGAGCTGTCAATATTGTATGCGTCCCTTTCAAATCGCAATAATAATTCCGAACTTCCCGTCTGCCATCTGTAGTATTGTATATATAAGTGATTGCTGAGCTGTCAATATTGTATGCGTCCCTTTAAAATCGCAATAATAATTCAGAACTTCCCATCTGCCATCTGTAGTATTGTATATATAAGTGATTGCCGAGCTGTCAATATTGTATGCGTCCCTTTCAAATCGCAATAATAATTCCGAACTTCCCATCTGCCATCTGTAGTATTGTATATATAAGTGATTGCCGAGCTGTCAATATTGTATGCGTCCCTTTAAAATCGCAATAATAATTCCGAACTTCCCATCTGCCATCTGTAGTATTGTATATATAAGTGATTGCCGAGCTGTCAATATTGTATGCGTCCCTTTCAAATGGCACTAATACTGAATAACTTCCGGCTGTCATCTGTAGTATTGTATATATAAGTGATTGCCGAGCTGTCAATACTGTATGCGTCCCATTAAAATCGCAATAATACTGAATAACTTCCGGCTGTCATCTGTAGTATTGTATATATAAGTGATTGCCGAGCTGTCAATATTGTATGTGTCCCTTTAAAATCGCAATAATAATTCCGAACTTCCCGTCTGCCATCTGTAGTATTGTATATATAAGTGATTGCCGAGCTGTCAATATTGTATGCGTCCCTTTAAAATCGCAATAATAATTCCGAACTTCCCATCTGCCATCTGTAGTATTGTATATATAAGTGATTGCCGAGCTGTCAATATTGTATGCGTTCCTTTAAAATCGCAATAATAATTCCGAACTTCCCATCTGCCATCTGTAGTATTGTATATATAAGTGATTGCCGAGCTGTCAATATTGTATGCGTCCCTTTCAAATGGCACTAATACTGAATAACTTCCGGCTGTCATCTGTAGTATTGTATATATAAGTGATTGCCGAGCTGTCAATACTGTATGCGTCCCATTAAAATCGCAATAATACTGAATAACTTCCGGCTGTCATCTGTAGTATTGTATATATAAGTGATTGCCGAGCTGTCAATATTGTATGTGTCCCTTTAAAATCGCAATAATAATTCCGAACTTCCCGTCTGCCATCTGTAGTATTGTATATATAAGTGATTGCCGAGCTGTCAATATTGTATGCGTCCCTTTCAAATCGCAGTAATACTGAATAACTTCCGGCTGTCATCTGTAGTATTGTGTATATATAAGTGATTGCCGAGATGTCAATATTGTATGCGTCCCATTCAAATGGCACTAATGCTGAATAACTTCCGGCTGTCATCTGTAGTATTGTATTTATAAGTGATTGCCGAGATGTCAATATTGTATGTGTCCCATTCAAATGGCACTAATACTGAAGAACTTCCGGCTGTCATCTGTAGTATTATATATATAAGTGATTTGCGATCTGACAATATTTATTAATTGTCCCATTGAAATCGCCCTAATAATGCTGTTCCAAACTGTTGTTTACGTATATGTTGTATTGTAGTATTGAGTGTTAAAGTTCAGAAAGGGGCGGTACAGTGGTGAATCTGTGATGTGTATGGTTGAATCTTCTAATGACGTCATGATATTATTAACCTGCCTATGTAGTTCTGAAATCCTCATTGTGTTGTTGTATTTGACTACATTGTTATTGTGTGCTGAATAAAATCTAAATGTGTGCTTTGTGGTTGCGTGATGGGTGATGCGTGTTATGTACATGTACGTATATATTGTGATTGTGTCCCACATATGCTGACTTCTATATAGCGGTCTGGCATTGTTGTTCCTTCCCATAAAGTGACATCTGTAATCTGGTGTAATGATGTTCTTGTTGTACGTAATTCCTAATGGTTTCTGGTGATGGAATCATGATGTTAAAAGTACAGTAAAATCCATATGTTGTGTTTTGTGATTCCTCGAGAGAATGTAAAGTGTTTTTCCCCCATCACTTGAATGCACATGTATGAGTGAATGTTAAAAGTAATGTATGTGCATCCATGACTGATCATGTGTTAAGCCTATGTAGATATGCTGTTGCTGCAAGCATATGAGTTGAATAACTGAAATGCAATAATAAAGGTAAATGAGAATTTTTTCCCATTGTGTAGTGTTTGTGAATCCTGAAAAGTTGACATTATTTTTGTGTCCGTTTAAATGTAATATTTTTAAAACAAAAATGTTGTTACTAGTGATGTTGAATTGTAGTTGATGTAATATAAAAGTCTGAAACAATTTAATGGTGTTGTGAATATTCAAACAGTACAATCCATAAATCCACCATAGGGAAATAGTCATTTCTTGATCTATTTATCATAGCTGGGTCTAACGCATGAAATCATGTCTTTTCTAACGCTGGTATTTGGAGTTTTTCTGTCTACGCTATTTGCGTGCGTTAGGGAAATGAGGGTTTCGCGTGCACGAGCACGTCTTCCCAATAGAAGTCAATGGAGGCTCTAAAATTTGTTCTTGTTTTTTTTTCTAAGACTGGTTTTCCTCGTAAAGTGAATGACGTCATGAGCTTGTGTGAAAAAGTAACTAAATCGTGTTATTTTTGTGCTAAATAAATATTTTGTGTATGTCATGTGGTGTATATTGTTTGTATGCATCGATGAGTGTATGTTTGTGATAATGTTATTAGTTAGATGTAGGTATATGAGGGTCTTTTCCCGTGTGTCAATGTAAGTCAATGGGAAAATGGATTTGTGTTGTTTTTTTTCTAACACCCGAGATCTCGCAACTTTAATCCTTTGTGTTTTGATGAAAAATTATTAAATCTGAAAAATAAATATAGTGTTGTGTTTGTATGAGTGTAAGTGTACTTTGTGTAATATTTGTTTTGTGATTCGTGGATGTTTATTTTGTCGGTATATGTTTACTACTGGTTCTGAGGTGTCGGTAGAAATTTGAGCGTTAGGTGATTTTTGAGTGTCGGTAACTGAACTCTAAATACCGGAGTCCGTAAGAAACCCGCGTTAGGAGCCTCTGACGCTGGTTTTCACGGCTAACACCGAACTCCAAATCTAGGCCTTAGATTCTCTGTCTGTGGAAGTGAAGCAATTTGCTTCCAGAGTGTCAGAAGCGGAGAACAGGATTTCTGACCTAGAAGATCTTGTAAATACACAGGACAATATCCTTTCTAAACAAGAATATAAGATTACAATCTCGTCTAGAGGATCTGGAAGATTACTCTAGATGTAAAAATATAAGAATAGTGGGCCTGGCAGAAAAACTAGAGTATGAAAATCGAATAAACTTTACGTCTACTTTATTACCTCAGGCTTTAGGATTCACCCCTCTTCAACTACCGCCAGCTATTGAAAGAGCTCACAGAGAAGGCCCAGAAAGTTTAGTGAAGACGGTTCATTAAGAAGTGGAATGTTCATCTTTAAACTATTAAGATTCCAAGATACAATTGAAATGTTCAACCTGTTTAACCCCTTAATGACCACAGCACTTTTCCATTTTCTGTCCGTTTGGGACCAAGGCTATTTTTACATTTTTGCAGTGTTTGTGTTTAGCTGTAATTTTCCTCTTACTCATTTACTGTACCCACACATATTATATACCGTTTTCTCGCCATTAAATGGACTTTCCAGAGATACCATTATTTTCATCATATCTTATAATTTATTGTAAATTTTTTTTATAAAATATGAGAAAAAAATGGAAAAAAAAACACTTTTTCTAACTTTGACCCCCAAAATCTGTTACACATCTACAACCACCAAAAAACACCCATGCTAAATAGTTTCTAAATTTTGTCCTGAGTTTAGAAATACCCAATGTTTACATGTTCTTTGCTTTTTTTGCAAGTTATAGGGCCATAAATACAAGTAGCACTTTGCTATTTCCAAACCATTTTATTCAAGATTAGCGCTAGTTACATTGGGACACTGATATCTTTCAGGAATCCCTGAATATCCCTTGACATGTATATATATTTTTTTAGAAAACATCCCAAAGTATTGATCTAGGCCAATTTTGGTATATTTCATGCCGCCATTTCACCGCCAAATGCGATCAAATACAAAAAATCATTCACTTTTTCACAAACTTTCGGTTTCTCACTGAAATTATTTACAAACAGCTTGTGCAATTATGGCATAAATGGTTGTAAATTTTTCTCTGGGATCCCCATTGTTCAGAAATAGCAGACATATATGGCTTTGGCATTGCTTTTTGGTAAATAGAAGGCCGCTAAATGGCGCTGTGCACCACACGTGTATTATGCCCAGCAGTGCAGGGGTTAATTAGGGAGCTTGTAGGGAGCTTGTAGGGTTAATTTTAGCTTTAGTGTAGTGTAGCAGACAACCCAAAGTATTGATCTAGGCCCATTTTGGTATATTGCATGCCACCATTTCACCGCCAAATGCGATCAAATAAAAAAAAAGTTCCCTTTTTCACAAACTTTTTGTTTCTCACTGAAATTATTTACAAACAGCTTGTGCAATTATGGCATAAATGGTTGTAAATTTTTCTCTGTTATCCCCTTTCTTCAGAAATAGCAGACACATATGGCTTTGGCATTGCTTTTTGGTACTTAGGCCGTTAAATGCGCATCACACGTATTATGGCTAGCAGTGAAGGGGTTAATTAGGTAGCTTGTAGGGAGCTTGCAGGGTTAATTTTAGCTTTAGTGTAGAGCTTAGCCTCCCACCTGAAACATCAGACCCCCTGATCCCTCCCAAACAGCTCTCTTCCCTCCCCCAACCCACAATTGTCCCCACCATCTTAAGTACTGGCAGAAACTATATTTGGGCTTTTTTTTTTTAAAGAAAAGGCATATTTACATATGCTGCTCTGTAGGACCCCCCTTTAGCCCCCAACCTGACTGATCCCCCACCAAACAGCTCTCTAACTCTCCCCCTCTGCCTTAATGGCCGCCATCTTGGGTACTGGCAGCTGTCTGCCAGTACCCAGTTTAGAATAAAATTACTGATATTTTTTATTTTTTCCCCTTTTCTGTAGTGTAGCTCCCTGCCCCACCAAAGACCAACCCCTCACCCCCTCCTAGATACCTCCGATTTATATATATTATTAATTTAAATACAGCATTTCTCAAACTTTTTATAAGTTATAGTTTCTGTAGTGTAGCGTTCCCACCCGCTCCCGCCCCGTGCATGCGCCCGCCCGCCGCCCCCCGTGCACGCGCGCGCGCCCGTGCGCGCCCCCATCGGCCCTGACCCCGATCCCGCCCCCCTCTACATTACCCGGCCCATCGATGGCCGCCCACCCGCCTCCCAAGTCGGCTCCCACCCACCAACGATACCGGCCATCGATGTCCGGTGCAGAGAGGGCCACAGAGTGGCTCTCTCTGCATCGGATGGCCATCTAGAGTTATTGCAGGATGCCTCCATATCGAGGCATCACTGCAATAACCGGAAAGCAGCTGGAAGCGAGCAGGATCGCTTCCAGCTGCTTTCCACACCGAGGACGTGCAGGGTACGTTTTCAGGCGTTAACTGCCTTTTTTTTGAGGACATACCCTGCACGTCCTCGGTCGTTAAGGGGTTAAAAAAGTCCAAACATTTACTATTGCAAATAAAAAAATACTACTATTTCAAGACTTTTCAAATGAGACAGCACTAAAGAGAAAAAACATGTCCCCCTACTGTACACAAATTATAAATAAAGGTTTAGATGTGCGTATGTTATACCCAGCCAGAATTGTAATAGAGAAGAATGATAACAGAATCTCTCTGAATACTATAGCAGAAGCTAATATTCTTCCAGCTTAAAAATACTCTAATGTTTTGCTTTAGATGCAATATAGAGCTAATTGGGTTATATACCCTTACTTAAAGGGATCATAAAACTTATGGAAGCAGGGAGAATTATTCACACCCTATAAAAATTAAGGGTCCTCGTTACTTTGTATATAATGTTCAGATTTTATTTTTTGTAAGGATGCCATATCCTCCCCCCATTCTTTTCTTTTCTTTTTTTTCTCAGACCTGTTCCCTCCCCCCATTCTTTTCTTTTCTTTTTTTTCTCAGACCTGTTCCCCCCCCCCCCTCCCTCTCCTTAATGAAAGATACTATTTTAAATGTTATGTCCTGGAATATTGGAGGAATAACCTTGCCAATAAAATGTAAACTAGTGATAAAAACTCTAGGTAGATTCAACCCGAGTGTGGTTTTTCTACAAGAAACACACCTAAAAGATAGTGAAATACCCAAATTAAAGTATAAGTGGGTGGGCTAAGTAATAGCTACTCCATGCACAAGTAGGAAAAGTGGGGTTGCTATTCTTCTAAATAGAAAACTGACGTATAAGATTATTAATATAGAAACTGACATAGAAGCCAGGTACATAATACTACAAATACAAATCAATGAGACTAACTTAATCTTATGCAATATTGATGGTCCAAATAAAACTGCTCCCACATTTTGGGAGAAAATCAATCTTATTGAAGGAGGCGACTTTAATATGTCTCTTTGTCCTGAACTAGAAAGATTAGGTATAAAACACAGGAATGAATATAACAACCAGGCTAAATATTTTTTTAAAAAATTGTAATAAATTGAAATTAAAAGATGTTTGGAGGATAAAAAATCCTGATCTTTGCACCTTTACATGCAAGTCTAAATCCTACAAAATCTTTTATAGAATCAATTATATATTTATTTCAGAATCTTTATCCATTGTCAAAACAGAGGCTCACATAAATTATGTAATGATATCAGACCATGCAATCATATCAGTTTTATTTGATACACTAGTTATACCAAAGGATAAAAATAATAGTTTTTTCTTTCCCAGATATCTGTATAATAATTCCAGATTCTCACTTTGGTTAAAACACAAATGGAAAGATTATTGCACATATAATATTGCTCACTTTAATAAGATAGAAAACTTTTGGGAGGCCTCAAAGGCTGTGTTACGTGGCGAGATTCAAGCGTATATACATACTAGGAAGAAGAAAGCTAACAGAAATGCTTACAGAAAATACTATAATGATCATAGCAGCTATAACTGGAGTATACATCAAAGCCAGGCAAGAGAGAGATGTTCCATTAAAACAAAAATCGCAAGAGGAGGAATTAAGAATTAATATGCACTATAGAGGGTTCCATGGATGTTCGGCCAAATATTTAGCCACAGTTGTAAGAAACAGAAAAAAGAAAAATTATATATTGGCAATTAAAGAAGGGGAAAACAGTTATACTGACAAACAAGATATAAGCAAGGTTTTCTATTCATATTATCAACAACTATATTCTAAGAGAAAAAGTAATATTTCAAACCAAAGAAAATGTCTGGTCCAAAAATCAAAATACCGAAAATTGTAGATACGGATCTAACTACATTAAATATGCCTATTTCCATAGAGGAGATCTTGAAGGCTATAGAGAAGGCCAAGCTAAATAAAGCGGTGGGTCCAGACTATTTACCAGTAGAATATCTCAAAATATTAGCTGATGATATTAAATATTCTTGAGAAACTCTTTAATAAATGCTATTGTTCAAACATCCCTATTTCGAATTATTTTTCTGCAGCCAATATCTCCATGAGCCTGCTTCATACAGACCTACAATCATATGCAAAAGTTTAGGCACCCCTGACAATTTCCATGATTTTCATTTATAAATAATTGGGTGTTTGGATCAGCAATATCATTTTGATCTATCAAATAAGTGAAGGACACAGTAATATTTCAGTAGTAAAATGAGGTTAATTCGATTAACAGAAAAAGTGCAATATGCATCAAAACAAAATTAGACAGGTGCATAATTTTGAGCACCATTGTCATTTTGTTGATTTGGATACCTGTAACTATCTAGCACTGATTAATTGGAACACACAATTGGTTTGGTGCATCCATTCATGAGAAAAGGTATTTAAGGTGGCCAATTGCAAGTTGTTGTTCTCTATGACTCTCCTCTGAAGAGTGGCAACATGGGGGCCTCAAAACAACTCTCAAATGACCTGAAAACAAAGATTGTTCAACATTATGGTTTAGGGGAAGGCTACTGTGATGGATACCTCATCTACCCCAACTGGGTAGCTTCGCCAAATGGGTCCTGCTTCCTCCCTGCCGACTGCAGCTATGTAGCTGGCAAGTGACCACAGCCTGTAGCCACTCCTGATGCCCGACAGCACCAGTATTCAGGGTCCCACCCTGTGGCAGATTCCAGCTACCCAGACTAGGTAGCTCTGCCAGAGGGTCCTTCCTCTGCCTGAAACAGGCTGCTGTGTAGCCCAGGAAAGTGATTTTAGCTGGAGCCCACCCAAATAACTAGACATACTAGCATTCAGGTGAAACAGGAACTGATTTTATTGAAAACACACACTCCTTTTATACACAAAGCTCATCTTGATAAGATACTGGACAATCCCACAATTGTTCCACCATTCCTGCCCCTCCAGACAGACCGGCACCTCCATAGCAGCCATAGTCCCACAGAATCCCAGGATGCAGATGTGATGGTTTTGGGGGGGCACAGTCCAAAAAGCGGCATGATTCATTATTGGGGACCGGAGATACAGCCCGTTGAAGCTATGGGGGTAGGGGTGTCCAAAAACCCTGGTTCCCAAAGGAGCTCCCCTCCAGTAATCCCCCCACCTCTTGTCCTCCCGAGGGGCTACCAATCCCCAAAAGAGCGGAGCTCTGGGGCAAAGGGGCCGCTGGAGCGACCAGGGGTAAAGTTAGCAGGTGTCCTGCTGTTCTGTGGCCGACCGGGAGTTCCAGGAGCCTGGCCAGCCTCAGAGGGGTTAGGCAGGTGTCAGTTGTGAGGTGGCCGACCAGGAGTTCCAGGAGCCTGGCCAGCCTAGAAGGGTTTTTCCTGGTCATAGATCAGCTCTTTCATGGCCAAGTGTACACAGCAAAACAACACATAGCACGCATCTGGGAGATCCCATAAGCCATGAAATGGCTAAATCTAATGTAACAGGGAGTGAGCCATGTAGTAGGGAGGTGGGGGGTAGCCTTAGCTGTCTGGTATCCGTGACAGCTACAAAAAGCTATTGCAGAGATTTAAGCTGTCAGTGTCCACTGTGAGGAACATAGTGAGGAAATGGAAGACCACAGGCACAGTTCTTGTTAAGGCCAGAAGTGGCAGGCCAAGTAAAATATCAGAGAGGCAAAAGCAAAGGATGGTGAGAACAGTCAAAAATACCCACAGACCACCTGCAAAGACCTACAACATCATCTTGTTGCAGATGGTGTCACTGTGCATCGTTCAACAATTCAGCACACTTTGCACAAGGAGAAGCTGTATGGGAGAGTGATGCGGGAGAAGCCTTTTCTGCACACACGCCACAAACAGAGTCACTTGAGGTATGCAAACGCACATTTGCACAAGCCAGCTTCATTTTGGAAGAAGGTGCTGTGGACTGATGAAACAAAGATTGAGTTATTTTGTCATAACAAGGGGTGTTATTCATGGCGGCAAAATAACACAGCATTTTAACACAAACACTTGCTACCCACAGTAAAATTTGGTGGAAGTGGAAGTTATGCCGGGGCTGGATATTTCAACAAGACAACGACCCAAAATCTACTCTGGCATTTATGCAGAGGAATAAGTACAATAATATAGAATGACCATTCCAATCCCCAGACCTGAATATCATTGAAAATCTGTGGGGTGATTTGAAGCGGGCTGTCCATGCTCGGCAACCATCAAACCTAACTGAACTGGAGATGTTTTGCAAGGAGGAATTGTCCAGAATACCTTCATCCAGAATCCAGACACTCATTACAGGCTATAGGAAGTGTCTATAGGCTGTTATTTCTCCTAAAGGAGGCTCTACTAAATATTGATGCAATATTTCTGTTGGGGTGCCCAAATTTATACACCTGTCTAATTTCGTTTTGATGCATATTGCACATTTTCTGTTATTCCAATAAACCTCATTTCACTACTGATATATTACTGTGTCCTTCAGTTATATGATAGATAAAAATTTAATTGCTGATCCAAACACCCAATTATTTATAAATGAAAATCATGGAAATTGTCAGGGGTACCTAAACTTTGGCATACAACTGTATATCTGTATTGAACGCAGATTATAAAATCTTGACCTCTATTATAGCCTCTAGGCTGTCTTCCTGTTTAGATAAGATCATCCACTCGGATCAAACAGGCTTTATGACATCTAGGAACTCCTCAAAAAATATTTGCAAAGTTATAATGTGGAATATACAGAAAACTAATAATACACAACTCAGATATGATGCAGCAATTGTTATGCTCAATGCCGAAAAGGCTTTTGATTCAATTGCCTGGGAGCATTTATTCAGATCAGCTGCTGAATTTGGATTTAAGAATTAATTTTTACATTTTATTCACAACCTATACAATAAGCCAATTTCCTATTTATTAATAAATGGTACTTAAAAAATTACTCTAGGCAGACGCACGAGACAGGGATGTCCGTTATCCCCTTTCCTTTCTAACTTGGCACTCAAACTTTTAGCAATCTGGCTTAGGGATACCATTGAAGGAATAAAGATGGGGACACACAGTTTAAAAATTCTTCTTTATGCAGATGATCTGCTGATCTTTTTACAGAACACAGCACAAACAATCCCATTAATCGCACAACATTTAAATTTTTTCAGCTCTTTTTCCGGGTATAGAATAAATTGTGATAAAAGTGAACTTATGTGGATTAATAAAACTAGATCTAGTGCACAAGATTTCCCTTTTAAAACAGTAGAATCGCTTAAATATCTAGACATATATCTTCACGCTAATCCAAACAGCTGGTATATCCTAAATTTTCAACCCCTTACTCAAAAAATCAAAATGGATTTGGAAGCGTGGGCTCTTCTCCCTATTTCATTATCAGCGCAAGTGAGTTTAATCAAAACAATTGTTTTTCCACACTTGTTGTACCCATTACAAAACTTACCATTATTTATATCTGCTTTAGACATATGCAAGCTACATACCAAGTTCTCTAGATTTATCTGGAAAGATAAGAAACCTTGTATTTCACTTAAAAAGATGATGCAGCCACATAATATGGCTGGCCTTGCACTACCTAATATCACTATATATAACAATGCTACACTAGCTAAAATTGCGATAGATTGGTTGACAGATGCCGACATCCTCTCTTCCGCGGATATTGTGAATTTTCTTATACACCCTTTTGTTCTTAGACCCATTATTCACTGTCCTCTTAGAAATCTACTTTCTAATATTGAATGTCTAGTCTCTATAAAAAATATAATTCTGGCATGGCATAAGCTTTGTTCTTTGCTAGCTATGGATTACTCTTTTTCTGAATTTTTACCCATAATAGGTAATGTGAGTTTTATACCAGGAATCAGTCAGGCCACCTTTAAAGAATGGGCGGGAAAAAGGCCTTAAGTTTATATATCAAGTATTATTAGATAATGGACATATTGTAACCTATGAGACCCTTTCTCAACAGTTTGATCTACCTAGAAACAATTTGTTTGCATATCTTCAATTAAGACATTATATTAATAATATGAGATGAGACATTAATCGATATACTGCATGGTCTGATATTAAAATATGTACGCAACATTTTTTGGCAAATTTTCCCTCTATCTCTCTCATGTACGATATTATACTTACTAAACAAAGCCTTCCATTTTTTAATTTAATATGTTATAACTGGAAATTTTATTTTCCAACTTTAGATACGCAAAAAAATTAATTCAAGCTTTGCTTCAATTAAAAAAATGCCAGATATCAATGAGCTGGAAGGAATAACATGTCAAACTTATTAGCCATTATTATATTACCCCCGCTAGGCTATCAAGAATGTTCCCTTCTCAAATAGTTAGATGCCTGCGATGTGCATATCCTAAAGTAGATATACTACATATGTTTTGGTACTGTCCCAAATTCGGAAAAAATTGTATTCTGGGGCTAAATAAACTATATGCTACAAATATTATTTTAGAGCCAGAAACTATTGTTTTCTTAAATACCCAGGTATCAGATATTTGTTTGCAGACCAGAACATTGAACACAATTATTCTACTAACCAGACATCTAATAGTAAAAAATTGGAAAGCCACATCAGTCTCTTCTTTGTCATTGGTAATTAAAGAAGTACAAAATAAAATGCATCTTTTCATATGAAATTCGCAAAGGAAAACAAAATTAAAAAAAATGTATATTGGGATGGTTACCTATAATTAAATCATTTTCATTACAGATTCAAAAACCTTTACTTGCCCCCTTTTTTGAATTCCGATACTTTTGCAGGACTAGTTCCTGTTAGAAGAGTTCCCAGTATCGTGGTTATCTTGCTATAGAGAAGCCTACTAACCTAGTTCAAAATGTTAAGGAGAGAGAGGGGCAGGGGAACTAGGAAAATATATTTTTTTAGAATATATTGCATAATCACACTTGTATATTTTAACAATGCTAAGACTGTTTTATTTTAATTTAAACATAAAATCTTCAACATTGTTGTAAAATAATTGTTTAAAGCAATGTATATGCTCTTAAAAGTTTACTTTTTACCATATCGCAAAGTATTTTGTTTTATACTGTTCTATGCTATTTACTTTATTCTTCTGTTTATTTGTAATGAAGTGTGTTCCTATGATACACCCTGCGTAGTGTGAAATAGATATATAATTTATTATTGTACCACATGTTGGCTATAAATAAAGCTTTTAAAAAAAAAAGGAAAGTAAAAAAAACAGGCATAACTAACAAAACTCTTGTATACATACAGGTATAAAAAAGGTAAAATTTGAAAGGTGCATGGGTGCATTTCAATTTTAAACAGAATCATTTATACTAGTAGAGAGAAGTCACAGGAAATGTGTTATGACTCCTATGATATTACTTATAGGGACATTGTATCCTAGATTTTTCTTTGCATAAATATTTTGTAAAGGATCCATTTATATAGCCCATCTGGGTGTGTTTTTGTAAAAATTTATAGTTTAGCTCATTTTAAAACAACATTATGCTGATTTTAGGGCTCCTAATCAAGCCCCAATGTTTTAGATGTATACTGATGTATACAGACTTCAGACTGCTTCTGTTTGTATGATGAGTCTATTTATATGTAGGGGAGGTTCTGCTATCAGCCCCTTTCAGTGGGTTTCCCAGGCTTCTAAGTAAGTTTTTAAAAAAGGTTTTTCACTGGATTTTTTATATCAGTATCTGTGCATATTATTCTTTATAGTAGTGTCTATTACATATAGTTAAATGAAAATTGGTGTATACTGCCCCTTTAAAGGTAAATTTAGAATAATTCGGCTAGATTACGAGTCTTGCAGCGTTGAGAGGTCCCAACGCTGCTTTTTAACGTCCGCTGGAATTACGAGTCTGACAGGTACAGGTGTACCGCTCACTTTTCTTCCGCGACTCGAGCTTACCGAAAATCCCCTTACGTCAATTGCGTATCCTATCTTTTTAATGGGATTTGTCTAACGCTGGTATTACAAGTCTTTGAAGAAGTGAGCGGTAGACCCTCTCCTGTCAAGACTCCTACCGCATTTAAAAGTCAGTAGTTAAGAGTTTTATGGGCTAACGCCGTAACATAAACTACCTATAAACCCCTAAACCGAGCCCCCCCCGCACATCGGAAACACTTAAATACATTTTTTAACCCCTAATCTGCCGACCGGAGATCGCCGCCACTATAATAAATGTATTAACCCCTAAACCTCCGCACTCCCGCCTCGCAAACACTAGTTAAATTTTATTAACCCCTAATTTGCCGACACCTATCTACATTTATTAACCCCTAATCTGCCGCCCCCAATGTCGCAGCTACTATATTAAATGTATTAACCCCGAAACCTAAGTCTTACCCTAAGTCTAAAACCCCCCTAACTTAAATATAATTTAAATACAACGAAATTAAATTAGTACAATTAAATAAATTAATCCTATTTAAAACTAAATACTTACCTATAAAATAAACCCTAAGATAGCTACAATATAACTAATAGTTACATTCGTATCTATCTTAGGGTTTATATTTATTTTACAGGCAACTTTGTATTTATTTTAACAAGGTACAATAGTTATTAAATAGTTATTAACTATTTAATAACTACCTAGTTAAAATAGGTACAAATTTACCTGTAAAATAAATCCTAACCTAAGTTACAATTACACCTAACACTACACTATCATTAAATTAATTACATAAACTACCTACAATTAACTACAATTAAATTAAATAAACTAAAGTACGAGAAACAACAAACACTAAATTATAGAAAATAAAAAAATAATTAAATTTTTTTTAAACTAATTACACCTAATCTGATCCCCCTAATAAAATAAAAAAGCCCCCCATAATAATAAAATTCCCCACCCTATACTAAATTACAAATAGCCCTTAAAAGAGCCTTTTGCGGGGCATTGACCCAAAGTAATCAGCTCTTTTACCTGTAAAAAAAAAAATACAATACCCCCCCAACATTAAAACCCACCACCCACACACCCAACCCTACTCTAAAACCCACCCAATCCCCCCTTAAAAAAACCTAACACTACCCCCTTGATGATCACCCTACCTTGAGCCGTCTTCACCCAGCCGGGCACAAGTGGACCTCCAGAGGGGCAGAAGTCTTCATTCGATCCGGGCAGAAGAGGTCCCCCAAGCGGCAGAAGTCTTCATCCAGACGGCATCTTCTATCTTCATCCATCTGGAGCGGAGCGGGTCCATCTTCAATCCAGCCGATGCGGAGCATCCTCTCCAAACGAAGAATGAAGGTTCCTTTAAATGACATCATCCAAGATGGCGTCCCTTGAATTCTGATTGGCTGATAGGATTCTATCAGCCAATCGGAATTAAGGTAGGAAAAATCCTATTGGCTGATCCAATCAGCAAATAGGATTGAGGTCGCATTCTCTTGGCTGATTGGAACAGCCAATAGAATGCGAGCTCAATCCTATTGGCTGTTTGAAAGAAAAATTAAGAAAGATTAAGGGCTATTTGTAATTTAGTGTAGGGTAGGGCTTTTTTTTATTTTGGGGGGGCTTTTTTATTTTGTTAGGGGGATTAGATTAGGTGTAATTAGTTTAAAAAAATTGTAAATTATTTTTTTATTTTCTGTAATTTAGTGTTTGTTGTTTTTCGTCCTTTAGTTTATTTAATTTAATTGTAGTTAGTTTATGTAATTAATTTAATGATAGTGTAGTGTTAGATGTAATTGTAACTTAGGTTAGGTTTTATTTTACAGGTACTTTTGTATTTATTTTAACTAGGTAGTTATTAAATAGTTAATAACTATTTAATAACTATTGTACCTAGTTAAATTAAATACAAAGTTGCCTGTAAAATAAATATAAATCCTAAAATAGCTACAATGTAACTATTAGTTATATTGTAGCTAGCTTAGGGTTTATTTTATAGGTAAGTATTTAGTTTTAAATAGGAATAATTTATTTAATTGTAGTTATTTTATTTAGATTTATTTAAATTATATTTAAATTAGGGGGGTGTTAGGGTTAGACTTAGGTTTAGGGGTTAATAAGTTTATTATAGTGGCGGCGACGTTGGCGGCGGCAGATTATGGGTCAATAAGTGTAGGTAGGTTATGGCGACATTGGGGGGGCAGATTAGGGGTTAATAAATATAATGTAGGGTTCGGCAATGTTGGGGGCAGCAGATTAGGGGTTCATAGGGATAATGTAGGTTGCGGCGTTGTCTGGAGCGGCAGATTAGGGGTTAATAATATAATGTAGGTGTTGGCGATGTCGGGGGCAGCAGATTAGCGGTTAATAAGTTTAAGATTAGGGGTGTTTAGACTCGGGGTTCATGTTAGGGTGTTAGGTGTAGACATAAAATTCGTTTTCCAATAGGAATCAATGGGGCTGCGTTAGGAGCTGAACCCTGCTTTTTTGCAGGTGTTAGTTTTTTTTTCAGCCAGCTCAGCCCCATTGTTTCCTATGGGGAAATCGTGCACAAGCATGTTTAGCCAGCTTACCGCTACTGTAAGCAACGCTGGTATTGAGGTGAGATGTGGAGCTAAATTTTGCTCTACGCTCACCTTTTTGCGGCTAACGCCAGGTTTAAAAAAAACTGTAATACCAGCGTTGTCTATAGGTAGAGTTAAAATAAAAGGCTCGTTAGCAACCCACCCCTGTTACCGCAAAACTCGTAATCTAGGCGATTGTTTCTTTATTACATTTAAATATTTCTTAAATGTGCTGTGCCACATAAAGCTACTTTTCCTTCTCAGGCTTGTGGAGGCCTCCCCCTACAACAGAAGCTGTGCATATAAATTCTCATCCTACTAGTCACAATTGTGTTATTTCCTAATGTTTATTTCTGCAAAATAAATAATTAAATACATGTTTAGTTACTCGTCTTTTTATGTGGCAAAAACATGTTGCTGTAATGTCCAAAGGCATTTTAGAAGTTGCTAACATGACAATATTTTTTGGGGGTATGCGGGGTGTGTGGGGGTGTGATTAGGTGATATTAATAAGGAATGTTAGGTATTAGTTACTGTTCCTGCAGCAGCCTGCAGATATCTGTTTATCATAGAAATTGTCCCTTTGTTTACATATCTGCTGTCTCTGGTTTCTTATCTCTTTAATGAGGTCCTCTTATATATAACAGATATGAATAAATTATAGTAAGTGACCATAATGCTATCAATTGTTTTTTTAGTATTCACCAGTGACGTGCGGTGACGTCAGAGGCTGGTGAGGCTGAGGCAGTGGCTAGGATATGCCTTCATTCTTTAGATATCCTTTGTTGAAGAAATAGCAATGCACATGGGTGAGCCAATCACATGAGGTATCTATGTGCAGCCACCAATCAGCAGCTACTGAGCATATTTAGATATGATTTTCAACAAAGGATATCAAAAGAATGAAGAAAATTAGATATTAGATGTAAATTGGAAAGTTATTTAAAATTGCATGCTCTTTCTAAATCATGAAATAAAACATATGGGTTTCATGTCCCTTTAAATGGTGTCTTGGAAAACTGGTCAACTTGGTAAACATCTGATTTTAGTCTAAAGGATTGTAACAGAAACTATTGCCAGATAAGAGAGACACAGAGGGTTAGAGAGAGAGAAAGAGAGAGAGACACAATCACACACAGAGGGTTAGAGAGAGAGACACAATCACACACAGAGGGTTAGAGAGACACATAAGGGATGAGAGAGTCAGAGGGGGAGGGGGAGAGACAGAGAGAGAAAGAGACCATGGGGGAGAACGACACATAAGGAGAGAGACAGAGGGAGTGGGAGAGACAGGGAGAGAGATGGAGAGAGAGGGATAGAGAAACAGATGGATAGAGAAAGAGAGATGAATAGAGAGAGAGAGAGGAGAGAGACACACAAGGGGGGGGGAAGAGGGACCACTGAAAGGGGGAGACACCACTGAATGTTTAAGTAATATTTTAAGTGTCTATCAAATGCTAATAGTCTACAATCTATTTTAAATATCTTAAACAAAACAGCACATATAAATGGGAGCATTAATAAATTATTACTTGTCCAACATACACCTAAGGAATCACTGGTTTAAATTAAATACTATAGCTACAGGAGACAGAGGCAAGAGAGAGAGAGACAGAGGGGGGAGAGAGAGAGGGGGGGGGAGGGAGAGAGAGACAGAGGGGGGAGAGAGATAGAGAGAGACAGAGGGGAGAGAGACAGAGGGGGGGAGAGAGAGAGAGAGACAGAGGGGAGAGAGAGAAGAGAGAGAGACAGAGGGGAAAGACAGAGGTTCACACCATTGAAAAGAACAATACAGGTGTCAAACTGTAGAAAGTGTTTTTTCAGCTATAGTCTTGCTTTATAAAGTGACAGTCAGTATCTCCATATCACACTGCAGAGTATCTTCATTTTCAGGGATCAGCCACCAACAGGAAGTTCTGTTGTAATAGTTTTAGCAGATGATGCTTTATTTGTTTTTGACTGGTGTGCTTCCCTCTGGTCTGTTCCCTTTACCCCTTCTTTATCCAAACAGTAAAAGCAGCACATATTATTATTATAAGTTTCTTTTTATAGACATATCCTTTTTTAATGAAAAAACTCAAGAATATGTTTTTAGTACACACACACACACATATATATATATATATATATATATATATATATATATATATATATATATATATATATATATATATATATATATATATATATATATTTGCCAAGCTAAGACTTTTGTGGTTATTTATAAATGTAAAATATATTTTAATGGTGGACACAATTACATAAATAATGTCAGTGAATAAATAAATGGGATTATGTGAAAATTAAGCTGCAATGTTTTTCAAATTTAAAAAGTATTGTAGAGTTTGCAATTAAAAAAGGCACATTTATAAAAAAAACAACAACTTGTAATAATAAAAATAATAATATTAGCATCATTTCAAGGATCAAATTAATAAATGCTTCATATAAATGCTTATGTAATTATCCATTAGGCACACACATACTTGCTTTGTAAACTAAAAAATATATTGCAGAGTTTTGTATTACAAAAACTTATAAGTGCATCAAATTAAGAACTGCAACACAAAAACAGATTAGTTGTTATATAATGATCCATATGCTATCACAGCACTCACATAGGCACTATCTGCACTTTGTCTGCAGCACATTCCTCAGTCATCCAGTCAGTGATATATTACTAAACTAGTATATATTATTAAATATACTGTCAGTCTGTGTCTCTGTGACCCTCTCCCTCACACAGACTTCACCTATATCAATGCTGGCCTAAGTTACTAACCTGAGCTCATGTGATGTCCAGCTCCACTATACCCCATGTGGCTCAGGCTCCTCCACTACTCCTCTGGTCGGTCGGCTCTGTCCTCCTGGAGAAGTGAAGTCTTAGTCTTCTTCTCCTTTACTCCAGAGTCCACCCTGGCTGACGCCACCACTCACTGCAGCTGTAGCACGCCACTGACTGAGTGTGAGCACACACACACCCTGGCTGCAGGTGACAGCAGCAGCAGCAGCACACAGCACAGTCCTCCCGGCCTCCTCCTCCAGCCAGGTCCCAGGGCCAGGACAACTCGGGCTTGTTCGCCTCCTACAACGCAGCTGCTGATGAGTCAGTGACAGGGACCCCAGTGCCGCACGGCCACGCACTTGCAAGCAGCAGCTCAGCTCTTCTCCCTCCCTCCTATTCTTCCCGCCTGAACTGAACACAACAGAGCAACAGCCCGGCGCGAGTCGCGACGTCACATGACCCAGTACCACACGTCACTGACTCTGTCAATCAGCAGGCACGCCTCCCTGCAGTGCTTTGCTGATTGGCTGAGTGGATTGAGCTCATCATGGAGGCTGTTTTAAGAACTACCTCCATTGGAGCTACTATCAGTGCCCTGCAAGCCACCAGTGGGTGGCGCAGCTCTTAGTGAGCAACGAATTGCTGTTTTGGATCAGTGTTGCGCAATTAATGGAGAGCAGCGGTCAGGCTCACTGCCTCCTAATTGCGCAACAATGGAGGATGCGCTATGTGAATTTTTGGCTGCAGTGTTACTGTAAATAAAATAATTATATATGCAGTGGGTAAAATCACCATAGGGGGGTGGGGGGGTACCCTTGGTGTGGGGGTGGTAGTGGCAAAAAAAAAATATATATATATTTTTTTTAATAAATATTTTTGAAATGTTTTTTTCCCTTTTCCCTGATTGGACAGGGGAGGCACTGCCTCCCCTGCCTCCTATGACTGCACGTCCCTGGTATTCACCCCTTAAAGGGACATTAAACACTATGAGATATTAATGTAAAATGTATAATTATATGTAGTAAAACAACTTAGCTATATACTTACATTATTTATTTTGTTCCTTTTTCCTGTAATTTAATTTTAAACATTGCAGGCTTTCCAAATTCCTGTTAAAAGTAGAAGTGCAGAGACACTGCAGCTGTAATCCGCACAGTGATTGGTTGCACACTCTAGTAAGCTATTTATAACTGTCCCTAGTTTAGCAGAAAAAGAAACTTAAGTTGCAAAATGACGGCACCCACTGCTTTATTGACAATAGAATGTTAGCCTCATTTTTTCAATATTTTAAAAAAACTAATGTCATTTAAAAAAAAATACATGTGTATATACTATTCTCAAGCTAATATTTACTCTGAATATATCATTCTATCAATGATTTATTTTGAGCTATATTATAAGTGGAGCGCAAATTATTGCTTCTGCAAAAACGATATTTGCCAGTGCTGCAAATGTGCAATACGAATGCGACCTCGATAACTTCAACCCCTGATAACAGTTTTTTAGGGTTATTTTGCAAATTAACCAAAGGTCTGACCTCTGGTTAATTTTCTGAGCACTAATTGCTACCATGGGCTCGAGGTAGCAATAACCAGACACTTTTAATGGCTGTTTTTTTATTTTGCACCTATAAATGGTCGAATTTGCCCATTTTTGGGTGCACGATAAATTAGAGCTCCACTTATAATCTAGCCCTTAGTGTTTAACGTCCAAAGGGACATTAAACAGTATGATATTTTAATATAAAATGTTTAATTAGGTGTAATGCTGCTTTCATTATTTATTTTGTTTTCTAAATGTTAATGTTTCTATAATTTAATAGGCATCGCCATATTCAAATTTAAAGTAATTGTAAACTCAGCAAATTAACTTAAGCTTAAAAGACATTCTTTAAATTAGGGCAATCCACTTACCACTATCGTTCAAGGTCACCAGCTTAACATTGTCAGTCTTGGGATCCCCCAGCCAGCCCCCCTTTCTACTATTATTTTTTTATTACGCTAACCTATTGTAACCAATCAGAGCTGTTATTGTTGGACAGGCTGCACTTAATGAAAGTGTATAATGGTAAATGCTGCATGCGCACATCTATCTTCTTATGTAAAAACTCTCCAGCCACATTTTTTTTCATAGTGAGTCCATGACGTGTGTAGCTGTCCATTATACGGGGTCAATTTATTATTGTGCGGACGGACATGATATAGCGTAACATGTCCGCCGCATATTGATAAATGCCGACAGCATACACTGTCTGCATTTATCATTGCACCAGCAGTTCTTGTGAACTGCTGGTGCAATACCGCCCCCTGCCACTGCTGGTATAAAGTGTTTTTTAGCTGTGAGAAGCACAAGAATGAAAGGGGGGCCTCCCAACCACTTTTGGTTTTGGTATTCCTCAATACTGGTGATAACAAGGAGGCTGCAACATCTTTGGAACTGGTATCTTCTCACATAGGGATTGGAGGCAGGGCAACATCTGGAAGTAGAGTATGTTTTTTTCACTGCCCGGACAGAGGAGGACCCATGAAAAAAACGATGCTGCTGAAAAGATCCAGCGAGCCTTCTCCGAAGGAAGGCAAGAAAAGAACAGGGATGCTCAGTTTGTCCTTTGACCAGGAAAGCCACATCACTAGCTCAGATAATTGGTTCCCTGGCTTCCACCTTGTAACCAAAGTATAAAGTGCTATAACACTGCTACTTTGCAATCTAACACTTAACTTTTTAACAGATATATTGTTCTATCTTTAATGGACATCATCGAATAGACAATCTTAGAATTTCAAACAATTTAAAAAAATTAAAATGTATGCTTACCTGGTAAATTCATTTTTTTCATGATGGTAAGAGCCCATAAGCCATCTTATGTGAGATTTTAGACCAGTCATAACACCATAACAGAGCTTTAATCCCTCCCACTTTCTCATTATTTCTTAGTCGGCAGGTCTTGTGCACACTCACCATCATAAAATAAATTGATTTATCAGGTAAGCATAAATTTTGCTTTCTTTCATAAGAAGGTGAGAGTCCATGAGCCATCACGTGTGGTGCAGGTAGCGGTACTAAACATACACTGCGACTTGCAGAACTTTCCAAAAGCAGCCCCATAAAAGGCATGTCAAAATGGTAGAATTTGTTGAAGGTATGTAAAGATGACCAAGTATCTGCCTTACAAATCTGTTCAATAGAAGAATAGAATAGAATAATTTCTAAAAGCCCAAGAGTTTGTGATTGCTCTGGTAGAATGAGCAGTAATTAATTCAGTGAAAGACTTCTCCACTACTAGGTATGCTTTGCGAATCAAAGCTTTAAGCCAAGATGTCATGGTGATTGCAATAGCTTCCAGTCCCTTGTAGGAACCTGAGAAATGGATAACGAAGAAAGAGAATAATTTCTGAATGATTTTGTGCCTTGAAGATATAATTTCAAGGCCCTCACTACATCCAAATTATGAAGTGTAAGTATATGGCCGGGTTATAACACAATATATTTAATAATTATTCTTTAAAACAAATTTCCAATAAAATGCATATACAGGGAGTGCAGAATTATTAGGCAAGTTGTATTTTTGAGGATTAATTTTATTATTGAACAACAACCATGTTCTCAATGAACCCAAAAAACTCATTAATATCAAAGCTGAATAGTTTTGGAAGTAGTTTTTAGTTTGTTTTTAGTTATAGCTATTTTAGGGGGATATCTGTGTGTGCAGGTGACTATTACTGTGCATAATTATTAGGCAACTTAACAAAAAACAAATATATACCCATTTCAATTATTTATTTTTACCAGTGAAACCAATATAACATCTCAACATTCACAAATATACATTTCTGACATTCAAAAACAAAACAAAAACAAATCAGTGACCAATATAGCCACCTTTCTTTGCAAGGACACTCAAAGCCTGCCATCCATGGATTCTGTCAGTGTTTTGATCTGTTCACCATCAACATTGTGTGCAGCATCAACCACAGCCTCCCAGACACTGTTCAGAGAGGTGTACTGTTTTCCCTCCTTTTAAATCTCACATTTGATGATGGACCACAGGTTCTCAATGGGGTTCAGATCAGGTGAACAAGGAGGCCATGTCATTAGATTTTCTTCTTTTATACCCTTTCTTGCCAGCCACGCTGTGGAGTACTTGGACGCGTGTGATGGAGCATTGTCCTGCATGAAAATCATGTTTTTTCTTGAAGGATGCAGACTTCTTCCTGTACCACTGCTTGAAGAAGGTGTCTTCCAGAAACTGGCAGAAGGACTGGGAGTTGAGCTTGACTCCATCCTCAACCCGAAAAGGCCCCACAAGCTCATCTTTGATGATACCAGCCCAAACCAGTACTCCACCTCCACCTTGCTGGCGTCTGAGTCGGACTGGAGCTCTCTGCCCTTTACCAATCCAGCCACGGGCCCATCCATCTGGCCCATCAAGACTCACTCTCATTTCATCAGTCCATAAAACCTTAGAAAAATCAGTCTTGAGATATTTCTTGGCCCAGTCTTGACGTTTCAGCTTGTGTGTCTTGTTAAGTGGTGGTCGTCTTTCAGCCTTTCTTACCTTGGCCATGTCTCTGAGTATTGCACACCTTGTGCTTTTGGGCACTCCAGTGATGTTGTAGCTCTGAAATATGGCCAAACTGGTGGCAAGTGGCATCTTGGCAGCTGCACGCTTGACTTTTCTCAGTTCATAGGCAGTTATTTTGCGCCTTGGTTTTTCCACACGCTTCTTGCAACCCTGTTGACTATTTTGAATGAAACGCTTGATTGTTCGATGATCACGCTTCAGAAGCTTTGCAATTTTAAGAGTGCTGCATCCCTCTGCAAGATATCTCACTATTTTTGACTTTTCTGAGCCTGTCAAGTCCTTCTTTTGACCCATTTTGCCAAAGGAAAGGAAGTTGCCTAATAATTATGCACACCTGATATAGGGTGTTGATGTCATTAGACCACACCCCTTCTCATTACAGAGATGCACATCACCTAATATGCTTAATTGGTAGTAGGCTTTCGAGCCTATACAGCTTGGAGTAAGACAACATGCATAAAGAGGATGATGTGGTCAAAATACTAATTTGCCTAATAATTCTGCACTCCCTGTACTAAGACAATAAAATTAATATAAATTCCTAAGTTCTTTTTATTAGTTAATATCTAAAAACACATTGAAATATATTTGTAGGAACAAGAATAACGTTTAAAACTATTTAAAATATGCTATGCAAAGTTCATAAAAGTTGCCTTATTCACAATAGCCTCCCAAATCAGAGTTGCATTTAAAATATCACAATGAGGCTAAGATATAAGCCACTAACATTCAGACTGGTACAATTTTAACAGTGCTTAGTTAAACAATAGGACAATATACACTCTAATTGAAATACCAGAGAGTTGTATATATTATTTGTGTAAACAACCAATTCCTATGCCAATTTCTCTAAGATGAAATAAATTCTTACACCTAGATTACGAGTTTTGTGTTTGGTTAAAAAAGCAGCGTTAAGGGGTCCTAACGCTGCTTTTTCACTACCGCTGGTATTACGAGTCTGGCAGGTACAGGTGTACCGCTCACTTTTTTTCCGCGACTCGAACATGCCACAAATCCACTTACGTCAATTGCGTATCCCATATTTTCAATGGGATTTTCCTAACGCCAGTATTACGAGTCTTGGAAAAAGTGAGCGGTCAAGCCACTCCTGTCAAGACACCTACCGCATTTAAAAGTCAGTAGTTAAGAGTTTTATGGGCTACCGCCGTAACATAAAACTCTTAACTAAAGTGCTAAAAAGTACACTAACACCCATAAACTACCTATTAACCCCTAAACCGAGACCCCCCCCCCACATTGCAAACACTAAAATAAATGTTTTAACCCCTAATCTGCTGAACCGGACATCGCCGCCACTATAATAAATATATTAACCCCTAAACCGACACACTCCCGCCTCGCAAACACTAGTTTAATTTTATTAACCCCTAATCTGCCGTCCCTAACATCGCCGCAACCTAACTACAATTATTAACCCCTAATCTGCCGCCCACAACATCGCCGCAACCTAACTACAATTATTAACCCTTAATCTGCCACCCACAACGTCGCCGCCACTATACAGGGAGTGCAGAATTATTAGGCAAGTTGTATTTTTGAGGATTAATTTTATTATTGAACAACAACCATGTTCTCAATGAACCCAAAAAACTAATTAATATCAAAGCTGAATAGTTTTGGAAGTAGTTTTTAGTTTGTTTTTAGTTATAGCTATTTTAGGGGGATATCTGTGTGTGCAGGTGACTATTACTGTGCATAATTATTAGGCAACTTAACAAAAAACAAATATATACCCATTTCAATTATTTTTTTTTTTTTTTTTTTTTTTTTCCAAAAGTTTTTTTATTGAGGGTTAAATATTACAGCAGATGTCATAACGCAGATGACCAATTGGTGAACATATACATAAACATTATGCCGTTGGTATGACACAGCAAGCGTAGCAATTAATGACATTACTGCATATATAGGTCAAGTATGTCTAGAATGAAATAGAATATCTGTCATATAAACCTCATTTTCGATTAGTGTGAACTCAGAAATAAATCCATTATGAAAACATCATTTACAAACAGAATGAACAAACTTAGGTTATAAGGACCGGGTAGTACCTCAGTCCTACCCAGTAACTCAATTTTCTAGGAATTTCGTGAAGTCAGCTTAGAAGTGCCCCTCCGTGTACTACAACTGGGAATTGTAGTGCGCATTTCCAGGCGGGGAAGTCCGGGTGGGGCATGAGGAAGGAGGGAATAGGAGGGGGGGGGGGGGAGAGGGAGGGGAAAGGGCTTGTTGATGGGGGTGACTAGGACCTTGGGTCTACACAGTCATTTATCTTAGAGTTCCCTGGTGGTTAAACCAGGGCTCCCAAATCTGCCAGTAAAGCTCTTCCTTGTCCATATGGGAATAGAAGCTTTGTTCCATTGTGGCGTACACCTGCATTATAGATGTGGCAGCCGTTATGTCTGGGGGCTGGGTTTGTTTCCAGGCTCTTGCTATCGCCAGTTTCGTGGCCGCTAGGACGAAGATGACCAATTTAGAGACGTGGGTTGGGACGCTCCTCGGGAAAATGTGCAAAAGAGCAATTGCAGGAGTTAGTGGGACAGATAGCCCCAGGTTAGCACAGAGGGTTTCTACCTGAGTCCAGAGAGGTGCCAGCTTTGGGCAATCCCACCAAGTATGCATGTCTGAGCCCCTTTGCATGCATTCCCTCCAACACAGAGGAGGCGCTGTGGGAAACATCTGCGACAGCCTTGTGGGAGTATAGTACCATTTTAGGAATAACAATTATTTATTTTTACTAGTGAAACCAATATAACATCTCAACATTCACAAATATACATTTCTGACATTCAAAAACAAAACAAAAACAAATCAGTGACCAATATAGCCACCTTTCTTTGCAAGGACACTCAAAAGCCTGCCATCCATGGATTCTGTCAGTGTTTTGATCTGTTCACCATCAACATTGCGTGCAGCAGCAACCACAGCCTCCCAGACACTGTTCAGAGAGGTGTACTGTTTTCCCTCCTTGTAAATCTCACATTTGATGATGGACCACAGGTTCTCAATGGGGTTCAGATCAGGTGAACAAGGAGGCCATGTCATTAGATTTTCTTCTTTTATACCCTTTCTTGCCAGCCACGCTGTGGAGTACTTGGACGCGTGTGATGCAGCATTGTCCTGCATGAAAATCATGTTTTTTCTTGAAGGATGCAGACTTCTTCCTGTACCACTGCTTGAAGAAGGTGTCTTCCAGAAACTGGCAGTAGGACTGGGAGTTGAGCTTGACTCCATCCTCAACCCGAAAAGGCCCCACAAGCTCATCTTTGATGATACCAGCCCAAACCAGTACTCCACCTCCACCTTGCTGGCGTCTGAGTCGGACTGGAGTTCTCTGCCCTTTACCAATCCAGCCACGGGCCCATCCATCTGGCCCATCAAGACTCACTCTCATTTCATCAGTCCATAAAACCTTAGAAAAATCAGTCTTGAGATATTTCTTGGCCCAGTCTTGACGTTTCAGCTTGTGTGTCTTGTTCAGTGGTGGTCGTCTTTCAGCCTTTCTTACCTTGGCCATGTCTCTGAGTATTGCACACCTTGTGCTTTTGGGCACTCCAGTGATGTTGCAGCTCTGAAATATGGCCAAACTGGTGGCAAGTGGCATCTTGGCAGCTGCACGCTTGACTTTTCTCAGTTCATGGGCAGTTATTTTGCGCCTTGGTTTTTCCACATGCTTCTTGCGACCCTGTTGACTATTTTGAATGAAACGCTTGATTGTTCGATGATCACGCTTCAGAAGCTTTGCAATTTTAAGAGTGCTGCATCCCTCTGCAAGATATCTCACTATTTTTGACTTTTCTGAGCCTGTCAAGTCCTTCTTTTGACCCATTTTGCCAAAGGAAAGGAAGTTGCCTAATAATTATGCACACCTGATATAGGGTGTTGATGTCATTAGACCACACCCCTTCTCATTACAGAGATGCACATCACCTAATATGCTTAATTGGTAGTAGGCTTTCGAGCCTATACAGCTTGGAGTAAGACAACATGCATAAAGAGGATGATGTGGTCAAAATACTCATTTGCCTAATAATTCTGCACTCCCTGTATTAAAGTTCTTAACCCCTAAACCTAAGTCTAACCCTAACCCTAACACCCCCTAAATTAAATATAATTTCAATAAATCTAAATAAAATTACTACAATTAACTAAATTATTCCTATTTAAAACTAAATACTTACCTATAAAATAAACCCTAAGCTAGCTACAATATAACTAATAGTTACATTGTAGCTAGCTTAGGGTTTATTTTTATTTTACAGGCAAATTTGTATTTATTTTATCTAGGTAGAATAGTTATTAAATAGTTATTAACTATTTAATAACTACCTAGTTAAAATAAATACAAAAGTACCTGTAAAATAAAACCTAACCTAAGTTACAATTATACCTAACACTACACTATAATTAAATTAATTCCCTAAACTAACTACAATTAAATACAATTATCTAAAGTACGAAAAAAACCAAACACTAAATTACAGAAAATAATAAAATAATTACAATTTTTTAAAACTAATTACACCTAATCTAATCCCCCTAATAAAATAAAAAAGCCCCCAAAATAATAAAAATCCCTACCCTACACTAAATTACAAATAGCCCTTACAAGGGCTTTTTGCGGGGCATTGCCCCAAAGTAATCAGCTCTTTTACCTGTAAAAAAAGATACAATACCCCCCCCAACATTACAACCCACCATCCACACACCCAACCCTACTCTAAAACCCACCCAATCCCCCCTTAATAAAACCTAACACTAACCCCCTGAAGATCACCCTACCTTGAGACATCTTCACCCAACTTGGCAGAAGTGGTCCTCCAGACAGGCAATAGTTTTCATCGAAGCCGGGCAGAAGAGGTCCTCCAAACCAGCAGAAGTCTTCATCCAGGCAGAATCTTCTATCTTCATCCATCCGGCGTGGAGCTGGTCCATCTTCAAGACATCCGACGCGGAGCATCCTCTTCATCCGACAGCTACTGGAACAATGACGGGTCCTTTAAATGATGTCATCCAAGATGGCGCCCCTTGATTTCTGATTGGCTGATAGAATTCTATCAGCCAATCGGAATTAAGGTAGA
The DNA here is from genome assembly GCF_027579735.1 of Bombina bombina. Lineage (NCBI taxonomy): Eukaryota > Metazoa > Chordata > Amphibia > Anura > Bombinatoridae > Bombina > Bombina bombina. The sequence goes on along the minus strand of NC_069503.1, from coordinate 925,735,703 downwards.
AAAAATCCTATTGGCTGATGCAATCAGCCAATATGATTGAGCTTGCATTCTATTGGCTGTTCCAATCAGCCAATAGGATTGAACTTCAATCCTATTGGCTGATTGCATCAGCCAATACGATTTTCTCTACCTTAATTCCGATTGGCTGATAGAATTCTTTCAGCCAATCGGAATTCAAGGGACACCATATTGGATGACGTCATTTAAAGGACCCGTCATTGTTCCAGTAGCCGTCGGATGAAAAGGGTGCTCCACGTCGGATGTCTTGAAGATGTACCCGCTCTGCGCCGGATGGATGAAGATAGAAGATACCGCCTGGATGAAGACTTTTGTCCATCTGGAGGACCTCTTCTGCCTGGCTTCGATGAAGACTTCTGCCCGTCTGGAGGACCACTTCTACCCGGTTGGGTGAAGATGTCTCAAGGTAGGGTGATCTTCAGGGGGTTAGTGTTAGGTTTTATTAAGGAGGGATTGGGTGGGTTTTAGAGTAGGGTTGGGTGTGTGGGTGATGGGTTGTAATGTTGGGGGGGTATTGTATTTTTTTTTACAGGTAAAAGAGCTGATTACTTTGGGGCTATGCCCCTCAAAAAGCCCTTTTAAGGGCTATTTGAAATTTAGGGTAGGGTAGGGATTTTTATTATTTAGGGGGGCTTTTTTAGTTTATTAGGGGGATTAGATTAGGTGTAATTAGTTTAAAAAACTTGTAATTATTTTCTGTAATTTAGTGTTTTTCGTAATTTAGATAATTGTATTTATTTGTAGTTAGTTTAGGGAATTAATTTAATTATAGTGTAGTGTTAGGTGTATTTGTAACTTAGGTTAGGTTTTATTTTACAGGTAAATGTGTCTTTATTTTAACTAGGTAGTTATTAAATAGTTAATAACTATTTAATAACTATTCTACCTAGTTAAAATAAATACAAAGTTGCCTGTAAAATAAAAATAAACCCTAAGCTAGCTACAATGTAACTTTTAGTTATATTGTAGCTAGCTTAGGGTTTATTTTATATGTAAGTATTTAGTTTTAAATAGGAATAATTTAGTTAATTGTAGTAATTTTATTTAGATTTATTGAAATTATATTTAAGTTAGAGGGTGTTAGGGTTAGGGTTAGACTTAGGTTTAGGGGTTAAGAACTTTACTAAAGTGGCGACCACGTTGTGGGTGGCAGATTAGGGGTTAATAATTGTAGTTAGGTTGCGGCGACGTTGTGGGCGGCGGATTAGGGGTTAATAATTGTAGTTAGGTTGCGGCGACGTTGTGGACAGCAGATTAGGGGTTAATACATATAATGTAGGTGGCGGCGGTGTCCGGAGCGACAGATTAGGGGTTAATATTTTAATGTAGGTGGCAGCGATGTCAGGGGCGGCAGATTAGGGGTTAATAAGTGTAAGATTAGGGGTGTTTAGACTCGGGTTCATGTTAGGGTGTAGACATAAATGTATTTTCCCCATAGGAATCAATGGGGCTGCGTTAGGAGCTGAACGCTGCTTTTTTGCAGGTGTTAGGTTTTTTTTCCAGCAGAATCTGCCCTATTGATTCCTATGGGGAAATCGTGCACGAGCACGTTTAGCCAGCTCACCGCTACCGTAAGCAGCGCTGGTATTGAGGTGAGATGTGGAGCAAAATTTTGCTCTTTGCTCACTTTTCTGCGGCTAATGCCGGGTTTCTAAAAACCCGTAATACCAGCGCTGCTTGTAGGTCAGCGGTGAGCATAAACTGCTCATTAGCACCGCAAGCCTTACCGACAAAAACTTGTAATCTAGCCGTTAGTTACTTTCAATTAAAACCAATTCTGAGTTATAAATCTATATTTGCAAAGATAAACTACTTAGCATTAAGGATATATGTTTTAAAATACACAGACTATGAATACAAGGTTAAAATACAATATATTCCTTTAAGTCTGCTACCTACAGCAACAATGGATGTTTGTTTTAAATATTTTGCATACAAATAGGCAAGCTTAAACTATTCAGGACTATGAATATAATTCTAAAATATAAATAATGTTCTTTAAGTATATTAGTTGTAACTTAACTGCAGTGACTGTGCATATATTTTGTTTTAGACATTTACCTGTAATTAGCAACCTTTTATATTTTACCAAATACTTTTGATTTAGATATCAAAAATTAGAACAATCATACATCACCAGAAATGACCAAATCGATAAGTCAATTTCCAAAAACTTTCTGTTTCATCTCAGAAGACAAATAAGTATATTTTGCAATCAATGAGAAAAGGTAGCCAGCTTTGCTTAGAATAACTGTATTTCAAACGACCAGCAGTCAGTTATCAATAAAGGTCAGCAGCATCTGTCCTTTACCCTCTCTTGCATTAGCTTATATATGTTTTTATCATTTATGAAACAATATGGGAGGCCCTACGGATCTGCACATGGATTGGCTCTTCGGAAACTGATAATACATTGGTCACCTTTGAAGTCTCATCGGATTGGCCCTGGGAAATTTCATTTTTAACAGCCAAAGGCCTTCTGGCTGTAATACTGGATTTTGGCCATCGGGGGGCAGCATGACAAACAAACAGCAATACAGTCCTAACATTCATTTTATACTGCTAATCCAAATATCCCCCTATATAATGATTATATTAAATATACTATAATTTATTGCATTAATACATTTCTCTTGTTAGCATTTATATTTAATTTACAATTTGATATCAAACATCAATATTTTATAGTCATATCACATCAAAGTGACTTCCATACATCCATCTCACTATGTTTCAAGAGGTGTATTTAAAATTTCATAAACATTTAGTGCATAATCATATGATATGACTTAGGTCATCCCATGCAGGCAATCCTGTATTTATCATCTTTTAGCTCCATCTGGAATACAGAAAAACATGTTATATATATTTCAAAAATGGGATTATCGCAATTGCCATTTAATCTATTACAAAATTTTAATCTCTCTCTCCTATATATATATATATATATATATATATATATATATATATATATATATATATATATATATATATATATATATTCAATACAGTCTGAGACATACATTTAATATGTTATCTGAATATATATGTTCATTTGAACAACTCCTCATATTCATATAAAAAAAAAATTAGATTATACATTGTTCTTACAAGAAACAAAATTATACCAGTTATATTTTCAGTGAATTTCAAAGTTACATTGTAAACATGTGTTTTTGCTGGTCAAATTTTCATTGCTTCAATACACAGGCAGGGGTAATTAACAAGTCTATGCTAATCACTATGCAGTCAGAATTTACTTGCTTATTTGTCTTTATGCCCAGAATGTCGTCTCCAAACTTCCATGATGTGTGCTGGCTTGGTTGACCATCAGGTCCCTGTTTGCTACCCCCTGCAGGGCTGTGACCTTCAAAAGCCATGTTAATCAGGAAGAAGTATCTCATATCTGATTTCATATACTGAGTATACAGCTAATATAGATTGACCATCTCTTATTGAAGTTTTTGCCTTTGAAATGGTTCAATGGTCCTATCCTAATTCAAGCTATAAACCTCTGTTCTCCTTCAAGATAACTTTGACAATATTTCTTTCTAAGTGACTTCTCCAAAGATAACCCTGAAAGCAATTTCTTTTGATGAAATGGGAACAAAGGGGTTTTGTTTATACAGCCAAACATCATCTGCCATAGAGGACTGCAATCCACAGTGAACAGAGCTGTTGCAAATAGTGATGTCGCTAATAGTTCACCGGCGAATAGTTCCCGGCGAACATAGCATTTTCGCGTTCGCCGTGGACGGCGAACATATGCGATGTTCTGTCCGCCCCTTATTCCTCATCATTGAGTAAACTTTGACCCTGTACCTCACAGTCAGAAGACACATTCCAGCCAATCAGCAGCAGACCCTCCCTCCCAGACCCTCCCACCTCCTGGACAGCATCCATTTTAGATTCATTCGGAAGCTGCATTCTTAGTGAGAGGAGGGACAGTGTAGCTGCTGCTGATTTAATAGGGAAATCGATAGCTAGGCTAGTGTATTCAGTGTCCACTACAGTCCTGAAGGACTCATCTGATCTCTGCTGTAAGGGCAGCACCCCAAAAAGCCCTTTTTAGGGCTAGAACATCAGTCTGATTTTTTATTTTTTTTTCCTGTGTAATCTAATTGCAGTTGCCTGCCTGCCAGCGTGTGTGTCAGGCTCACAGCGTATACTGTGCCCACTTGCCCAGTGCCACCACTCATATCTGGTGTAACAGTAGTGTACATTTAAAAACAACAACACTTTTTTGACTGTGAAATAATAGCAGACAGCTGCCAGTACCCAAGATGGCCGCCAATAAGGCAGATGGGGAGGGTTAGAGAGCTGTTTTGGGGGGGATCAGGGAGGTTGGGGGCTATGGGGGGATGCTACACCATAGCATATGTAAATATGCTAAAAAAATATTTTTTTTAAAAAAACCCTTTTATTTTAGTACTGGCAGACTTTCTGCCAGTACTTAAGATGGCGGGGACAATTGTGGGGTGGGGGAGGGAAGGGAGCTGTTTGGGAGGGATCAGGGCATCTGATGTGTCAGGTGGGAGGCTGATCTCTACACTAAAGCTAAAATTAACCCTGCAAGCTCCCTACAAACTTCCTAATTAACCCCTTCACTGCTAGCCATAATACACGTGTGATGCGCAGCAGCATTTAGCGGCCTTCTAATTACCAGAAAGCAACGCCAAAGTCATATATGTCTGCTATTTCTGAACAAAGGGAATCCCAGAGAAGCATTTGTGCCATAATTGCACAAGCTGTTTGTAAATAATTTCAGTGAGAAACCTAAAATTGCAAAAAAAGTTTTTTTTTAAATTTGATCGCATTTGGCGGTGAAATGGTGGCATGAAATATACCACTTCACTGCTAGGCATAAAACACGTGTGGTGCGCAGTGGCATTTAGCAGCCTTCTAATTACCAAAAAGCAACGCCAAAGCCATATAAGTCTGCTATTTCTGAACAAAGGGGATCCCAGAGAAGCATTTACAACCATGTATGCCATAATTGCATAAGTTGTTTGTAAATAATTTCTGTGAGAAACCTAAAGTTTGTGAAAAAGTGAACAATTTTTTTATTTGATCGCATTTGGCGGTGAAATGATGGCATTAAATATACCAAAATGGGCCTAGATCAATACTTTGGGTTGTCTACTACACTACACTTAAGCTAAAATTAACTCTACAAGCTGCCTACATGCTCCCTAATTAACCCCTTCACTGCTGGGCATAAAACACGTGTGGTGCACAGTGGCATTTAGCAGCCTTCTAATTACCAAAAAGCAACGCCAAAGCCATATAAGTCTGCTATTTCTTAACAAAGGGGATCCCAGAGAAGCATTTACAACCATTTATGCCATTATTGCATAAGTTGTTTGTAAATAATTTCTGTGAGAAACCTAAAGTTTGTGAAAAAGTGAACAATTTTGTTTTATTTGATCGCATTTGGCGGTGAAATGGTGGCATTAAATATACCAAAATGGGCCTAGATCAATACTTTGGGTTGTCTACTACACTACACTTAAGCTAAAATTAACCCTTCAAGCTGCCTACATGCTCCCTAATTAACCCCTTCAGTGCTGGGCATAAAACACGTGTGGTGCGCAGTGGCATTTAGCAGCCTTCTAATTACCAAAAAGCAACGCCAAAGCCATATAAGTCTGCTATTTCTTAACAAAGGGGATCCCAGAGAAGCATTTACAACCATTTATGCCATAATTGCATTAGTTGTTTGTAAATAATTTCTGTGAGAAACCTAAAGTTTGTGAAAAAGTGAACAATTTTGTTTTATTTGATCGCATTTGGCGGTGAAATGGTGGCATTAAATATACCAAAATGGGCTTAGATCAATACTTTGGGTTGTCTACTACACTACACTTAAGCTAAAATTAACTCTACAAGCTGCCTACATGCTCCCTAATTAACCCATTCACTGCTGGGCATAAAACACATGTGGTGCGCAGTGGCATTTAGCAGCCTTCTAATTACCAAAAAGCAATGCTAAAGCCATATAAGTCTGCTATTTCTGAAAAAAGGGGATCCCAGAGAAGCGTTTACAACCATTTATGCCATAATTGCATAAGCTGTTTGTAAATAATTTCTGTGAGAAACCTAAAGTTTGTGAAAAAGTGAACAATTTTGTTTTATTTGATCGCATTTGGCGGTGAAATGCTGGCATTAAATATACCAAAATGGGCCTAGATCAATACTTTGGGTTGTCTACTACACTACACTTAAGCTAAAATTAACTCTACAAGCTGCCTAGTCTACATGCTCCCTAATTAACCCCTTCACTGCTGGACATAAAACACGTGTGGCGCGCAGTGGCATTTAGCAGCCTTCTAATTACCAAAAAGCAACGCCAAAGCCATATAAGTCTGCTATTTCTGAACAAAGGGGATCCCAGAGAAGCATTTACAACCATTTATGCCATAATTGCATAAGTTGTTTGTAAATAATTTCTGTGAGAAACCTAAAGTTTGTGAAAAAGTGAACAATTTTGTTTTATTTGATCGCATTTGGCGGTGAAATGGTGGCATTAAATATACCAAAATGGGCCTAGATCAATACTTTGGGCTGTCTACTACACTACACTTAAGCTAAAATTAACTCTACAAGCTGCCTAGTCTACATGCTCCCTAATTAACCCCTTCACTGCTGGGCATAAAACACGTGTGGTGCACAGTGGCATTTAGCAGCCTTCTAATTACCAAAAAGCAACGCCAAAGCCATATAAGTCTGCTATTTCTTAACAAAGGGGATCCCAGAGAAGCATTTACAACCATTTATGCCATAATTGCATTAGTTGTTTGTAAATAATTTCTGTGAGAAACCTAAAGTTTGTGAAAAAGTGAACAATTTTTTTTTTATTTGATCGCATTTGGCGGTGAAATGGTGGCATTAAATATACCAAAATGGGCTTAGATCAATACTTTGGGTTGTCTACTACACTACACTTAAGCTAAAATTAACTCTACAAGCTGCCTACATGCTCCCTAATTAACCCATTCACTGCTGGGCATAAAACACGTGTGGTGCGCAGTGGCATTTAGCAGCCTTCTAATTACCAAAAAGCAACGCCAAAGCCATATAAGTCTGCTATTTCTGAACAAAGGGGATCCCAGAGAAGCATTTACAACCATTTATGCCATTATTGCATAAGTTGTTTGTAAATAATTTCTGTGAGAAACCTAAAGTTTGTGAAAAAGTGAACATTTTTTTTTATTTGATCGCATTTGGCGGTGAAATGGTGGCATTAAATATACCAAAATGGGCCTAGATCAATACTTTGGGTTGTCTACTACACTACAATTAAGCTAACATTAACTCTACAAGCTGCCTACATGCTCCCTAATTAACCCCTTCACTGCTGGGCATAAAACACGTGTGGTGCGCAGTGGCATTTAGCAGCCTTCTAATTACCAAAAAGCAACGCCAAAGCCATATAAGTCTGCTATAATGGCATGTCTGGCACACAGTGTTGGGGCAAGGGTCCATCTGACCACTGATACCTGGTCTGCAAAGCATGGTCAGGGCAGGTATATCACCTACACTGCGCACTGTGAAGCGGGCGTAACCCTTACACTACCTGATTGATACAACATCATACCTGATGTTTTAAAGCACGTTATTCCAAACAATTTAGGAATGTTAGGTGATTTATGCCCTTTATGGATTAAAACCAGACTCTGCATCAACTATGTAATTTTCCATGGGAGTTTTGTCATGGATCCCCCTCCGGCATGCCACAGTCCAGGTGTTAGTCCCCTTGAAACAACTTTCCATCACTATTGTGGCCAGAAAGAGTCACTGTGGGTTTTAAAATTCGCCTGCCTATTGAAGTCTATGGCGTTTCGCCCGGTTCGCCGGTTCGCAAACATTTGCGGAAGTGCGCGTTAGCCGTTCGCGAACCCAAATTTTTATGTTCGTGACATCACTAGTTGCAAATAGTCTCATATATAACCAATCATGTGGTCTCAACAACTATATATATGAAAATTATATATATATATATATATATATATATATATATATAATTTTGATTTATAATATTCATATACCCTGACAGAAGTAATCTTTCCAGCATTCTTTGGTGCTGGACAGAGAGATGGGACTGCAATTTTCTGATTGATGTTTTCAGAAGGAAATAACATTTGGAAGGAAGGAGTTGCTAGTTCTTAAAACTGATTTAATCTGATGAAAAATCTTGTAAAGAGGGGGAACGTCCAGGCTACGGCCATGACTGGTCATGATGTTGTGAGCTGGAGGAAAGTTTGAAAGAATCTTTGAAAATTCTTGAACTAGCTGTGATATCCATCTACAATTTTGAACTTATAACTGATCATGGTGTATTGGGGAACGCATTTCTGTGATTATTTCAGCTCCAGCTCCTATGTTCCAGATCTTTTGGTGTTAGGGAACCTGGTTGGGTTGCATAAACACAGGTCTATCTAACATTACTGTTACGTATCTAGTTACTTGGCTTGTATAATTCCTGGCGAGAGGTAACTATATATTGAATTGTAAACTTTTTATTTCTTTTCACTGAATCAAAGTAATCAAGTTTTTTCAGAGAGTTCATATTTTTATTCCCTTAACGTCCCTAGCTACCTAGTTGTAATCTGCTAGTTATGTAATTATGTTTGTGAGCGGTATATTATTTGGTAGTGAAGTGAGAGCCTGCTACATACATTTTTATTTTATCTCAACAGAACTCCATTTATTATGATACTTTAAGCCATGGTGTTTGCTGCCAGGACAGGGTGGTCTGCCTAATATGCCATGCTATGAACAGTCCTGTGGATATCTATTTTATATAGATGTGTGTGACCAGTTTCTCTTTTTGTTTATAGCAGGCATTGATTAATCAAATTAAACAACTTAGTGTATCTAACTTCACTTACTGTAAGCTCTCTTTACCTATTGTTCATGGATATGCACCTGAATTATACAGCATCCATTTAAAAGACCAATAAATACAGTAGAATTGCAGAATTAACAAGTGCATAATAAAAGACAATGATTTATCACCTACTCTGAATTTCAAATACATAGTAGTTTTTTTCTGACGAATGTATTTGTTCTTCTATTTTTTGGCCCCTTTATCATGTGACAGACATCAGCCAATCACAGAATAGTATACGTATGCCCTGTGAGCTTGTGCACATGCTGAGTAGGATCTTGTTCACCAAAATGTGTGCATATAAAAAAATAATAATGGAAGTAAATTGGAAAGTGTCTTAAAACTGCTTGCTCTATCTGAATCATAAAAGTTTATTTTGACTTGAGACTCCCTTAAAGGGACACTGAACCCACATTTTTGCTTTCCTGATTCAGATAGAGTATGACATTTTAAGTAAGATTCTAATTTACTCCTATTATCAATTTTTCTTTGTTCTCTTGCTATCTATATTTGAAAAAGAAGGCATCTAAGCTTTTTTGGGGGTTCAGAACTATGGACAGCACTTTTTTATTTGTGGATGAATTTATCCACCAATCAGAAAGGACAACCCAGGTTGTTCACCAAAAATGGGCCGGCATCTAAACTTACATTCTTGCATTTCAAATAAAGATACCAAGAAAATGAAGAAAATGTGATAATAGGAGCAAATTAGAAAGTTGCTTAAAATTTCATGCTTTATCTGAATCACGAAAGAAAAAATTTGGGTTCAGTGTCCCTTTAAATATAGTTTCATTTAGTGCTTTCCTAACAATAATCTCACTGTTTATTCTTGAGCAAGAGCTCCCTAATTATTATAATTTCTCCTTAAAGGTACAGTCTACCCAGAATTGTAAATGTTTTAAAAGATAGATAAATCTTTTTTAACTTATTCCCCAATTTTGCATAATCAACACAGTTATATTAAAGTGAATGTAAATTTTCTTTTCTTGATTGATGAAAGATTCTGTAAATCAAAAGTAGCCGCCAATATTCTACCTATTACTATCTCGGACCATGCCCCGATCACTCTTGAACTTGACTTAATCCCGTCAGGGAACAGGAATTTTGGTTTCTCTTTCCCTCGTTATTTAGCAAATGACTTAAAATTTAAAAATTGGCTTATCTCTAGATTTCAGGAGTATGCAGTCATTAACCAACAACATACTTCCAAACCTGCTTTGTTCTGGGAAACTGCGAAGGCGGTCCTTCGTGGGGAAATACTAGCTTATACTATTTCTAGATCTAAGAAAATGAAAAAAGGGAGACCGAGGCACTAAAGGCCGTCACAAATGCATATAACCGCTATATTTTATTTAAAACACCTGAAAACTGGTCTAGATATAGTTCGGCGTTGGCGGAGAGAGATTCCCTCCTGCTCTACAAAAGTACCCAAAGAGATCTCAGGTTGAAGGCTAAATTATATCACTATGGTAATAAGACAGGGAAGCTTCTGGCAAATTTAGTGAAGATTGAAAGAGGCTCATCTATAATAAAAACCATAACCTCCGGTAATAAAAATTCTAACTCCCCTGAAGAAATATGCAGAGTATTTGCAGAATATTATGAGTCTTTGTACGCTTCTAAAAACTCTAATATCGTACAGAGGGAAAACTTCTGGGATCAAATAATCTTTCCAACCCTGACTCCTGATTCACTGGTAACGTTACAATCTCCTCTTACCGAAGCAGAAATTGCCACAACGATTTAAAATCTCTCCTCTAATAAAGCACCGGGACCTGACGCACTTCCAAACGAATTTTACAAAATAGTAGCACCCGAGATAATAAAGCATTTAGCTACACTTTTTAACGATATATATATTTCAGGTAATACTCCAACTAAGGAATTTTCTGCATCCTATACAACGCTTATCTTGAAACAGGGGAAAGATCCAGAAAAAAAGGAGTCATACAGGCCCATCGCGCTCCTGAACACAGACTATAAACTTTTTACATCTATCTTATCAAATAGACTCCAACTGTTGCTTTCTTCTATCATACACAGTGACCAGGCAGGCTTCCTCCTAAAGCGAAATTCATCTGCTAAGATAAGAGAGGTATTCATGACAATAGAATATCTTAAACTGCTGGATGTAGGGGGGATGGGGGGGAGGACACTTCTGATAAAGCAATCATATCCATTGACGCGGAAAAAGCATTTGACTCGGTACATCATGATCATTTGTCCTTCACGTTACAAAAATTTAGCCTTGGAGGTAATTTTCTTCGCTTATTTAACAACCTATATAGTAATGCACATACAAGAATCTTAGTTAACGGTGATATGACCCCCGATATAAAACTGAGGAGAGGGACTAGGCAGGGGTGTCCTCTCTCCCCTCTCTTGTTCAATTTGGCTTTTGAACCACTTGCTATCCAGATTCGCCATCAACTTGAAGGGATTAAAATTAAGGAGAAAGAACTGCAAATTGCACCATATGCAGACGATGTACTCCTTTATATTTCTAATACGGCTAGAAATATCCCAAAACTTCTTGCTATTATAGATCAATTTGGCTCCTTCTCTGGATACAAAGTAAATGTTTTAAAATCAGAGCTCTGCTGGCTTAATCATACTAAAGATTCTTGTGCAAATATCCCATTTACTATAGTCCAAGGTGCATTTAGGTATTTAGGTATATGGATCTCCTCCAACCCTACTGCCTGATACGATTTAAACGACCCTCCGGTACTTAAAAAAATCAGAGAAGCATTAAAAAATTGGCAAAAACTCCCCCTATCTTTGTCAGGCTGCATTGCCCTTTATAAGATGACTCTCCTTCCCAAAATCCTGTATGTACTCCAGAATACATTGTTTATCTTAAAAACAAAAGATATATTATCTTTTAATTCAGCGCTTCGATCCTTTCTGTGGCAGAACAAGAAACCTAGGATCTCCTTACCTAAACTAATGCTTCCTGTAGAGCAGGGAGGATTCTCTCTGCCAGACATCCATTTGTACAATATAGTCTTTCAGGCTAGGGTAGCAATAGACTGGTTAACCAATGCTAACTATGTAACAAGTCTTGATCTTGAAAAAACATAGCTTATCCATGTTCTTTGATAGCCTTATTACATTGTGATAAAAACATAATACCGCCTATATTAAAGAAAATTAAGTCTATCTACAATCCAATCCAGATGTGGAAAAAGATATGTTCAATGTTACATATTCAACCTAGAACCTTGCGATATCTACCTCTCTCAAACAATCCACATTTCCAAGCTGGCATACAATCTGCTCTCTTCTCTAAATGGGAATCTCTGGGAGTTCAGAATATCTCCCAAATACTTGATTTTCAAAACAAATGTATCAAAACCTTTGACTCTCTTAAAAAGGACTTCTATCTTCCTAATAAAAATTTCTTTGCTTATCTGCAAGCACGACATTTTGCCCTTAAACTAGTAAATGATTTTGGTTGGGAATGGTTCCTAGGTATACTTGAGAACTGGATTCTATTAGCCAAGAATGGCTTGTTATCGATTTCCTATATATACCAGAGACTGGCCTCTATTAGAGGCCCAGAAATAATAGAAAATCTGCAGGCTAAGTGGACAAATATACTATTAGAAGACCTAGGAGAGACCCCTGCAATTACCTTATCAATTCAAGCAATTGCACGTGACACTCTCTCCGCTACGTGGAGAGAGACACATGTTAAATTATTATTTATGACCTATTTTTCCCCAGAGAAGGGAACTAAATGCGAAGTCTTACCTTTAATAAATGTCCAAAATGTTCCTATCCCTCGGCTAACCTTATCCATATGTTCTGGTATTGTCCAAAAATAAGGAATTGTTGGCTGAAAACACAATATTGGCTTATCAATTCAGTAGGAATATCCTCACTATCACTCTCTCCCTTAAATATAATTTTTCCACTGGAGGACTTTGGCCTCCCTCGTGATAAACTTAAAATAGTTACCCTGGTAATTCTCGCTGTCCGATACTTAATATTGAAGAAATGGAAATTGCGAGCAATCCCAAGTATATTAGAGGTTAAGAATTGTTTGAAGAAACAGTGCATAATAGAACAAATAGATACCAACCTACAGAATGACCAAGAGGTGAGGAGTTTCTTTTCTAAGTGGTCGGACTTTATTAAAGATCTGCCCACAAGTGAAATTGAACATCTAATTTATCCCTTTAGAAATACGGAGTTGGTTCTCCTGGGAATCTGGTAGATCTTTGTAGTTAATAAATGAACCATTAAGACTCTGATCCTCTCTTTCTATCTTGCCTAGCTTCTCTCTCTTTTCCCCCTCCCTCCTCCCTTCCCTCCTTTATTTATTTATATTTTTAATTATGGTTTATTTGTTTTTACGGTTTAAGATATTTAATAGACACTAAATGGAAAAAGGAAAAAGAGGTATAAAGAAAAAAGGGGCATCAGGTAGACAGGTTTAAAGTGTCATCGATGAGAGTTAAAATCAGGAATGTATTTTATAGTTCAGACCAGATTCTGTCATTACAAGAACTGACGTTGATGTTATTCTTTTCTTTTTTTTTTTTTTCTCTCATCTCTACATGAAATTATGTTGTAATAAAACTCCTGATACTTGTTAATAAAAATAAATTGAAAAAAAAAAAAAAGTGAATGTAAATTTTGATGATAAAGTGCACGGCTTTTAAAAATTTGATTAAAAACAAGGGGCACTTTAATTAATCAAAATTTACATTTCACTCATTTTGGGAAAATACTTACCTTTTAATCTTGCTCTTCCTGGGTCTAAAAGGAGGTATCCGGCTTCCTCCAATCACGACATTGAATAAGACACTGATTCCCTCGGGGTGAAGCCGTGATTGGAGGATGAGCGATCCGTCGTTTCTGATGTAGGAAGAGGCTTGCGATGACCGGGGGAATCTGGAGCGGCTGTCAAGATTAAAAAGGTAAGTCTTTTCACAACACAAGTGAAATGTAAATTTTGATGAATTAAATTATCATAAAAATTTACATTCACTTTAATATACTTTATACCTCTGTGATTACCTTGTATCTAAGCCTCTGCACACTCCCCCCCCCCCCCCCCTTAACTTGTGCTATTTACAGATTTGCATTTTAGACAATCGTGCTGGTTCATTCGCGATTCCACAGGAGCGTTGTCTGCATTGGCAAAAATTACTAAAGGAATATTCATTAGGAACAAAATATAGTCACAGTGCATCTATATAAAAGAGAGAATTGGCAAGCAAAATTACACATTGCAAACAGCATAGACTTCTCTCCCAATTTGTACAATATTTGTTGTCTCCAATGTACAATAAAGATTGTTTAGTCAAATTCAACATAAAATACATTTTTAGGTTAGCTTTGGTTTCAGAGGTGGGGGAAAGGGGATGTACCCTTATATGACAGGCCATAAAGTAGATCATAAGACCTGGTTGAAATTGTAAGACATATTATAATTTTATACAGGTACATTTAGGAATGATACGTGTATGTTCTATCATATTATGGACATATATATATAGTATAGGAGATTTCTCACAGCTCAGGAATCAACATCAATGTATAATATAATCTTTACTTCAATTATTAAAAAAAGGAATTCACACATTGAAATTCTTACAAACAGATCAGATCTGTCCAAATGGAAACTGGGACATCTGCCCTGATGTTCTGTATAGAATGTTACCACCTTAATATTTTAAAAATAGTCCACCATTTTTTTATTTATGTGCCAGAAAACCAAGCAGTTCTATTTTAACTACAGTCAGTCTTATAGTTCCACTTATTGCTAGATAACAAGTGGAGCGCTATTGATATTGAAGGGTGACCTATCAATATTGCTGGACGAAGCTAAGATTAGCACACAATCTGGTATTATGGGTCCATGGGTTAGAAGAATTACGAGATAATGTTTAGTGTAGCTGACATCCATTTGGTGTCCTATACTTTTTACAACAATCTAATTTCTGCAATGAGTTGAGTTGGCAGCAGAGATTGAACCGCTTACCATGCTTCTTATATTACTATTTGTGTGTTTATTAGTCATACATTTATACATGGCACTTAAGGCTTCTAAAATATTGCTCTTCAGCCCCCCCAAGTGTTAAGAATCTGTCCATCATTGAAATAATTCTATGACCTTGACATCTTCAAAGCACATCATTTTACCCTTTTGTGTTTTTTTACAAGTGGAGTGCAAATTAACCCTCCCACTTTAGTGTTAATTGTGCTAGAAAAATGATTTTTGCATAGTTACATAGTTGAAATCTTTATTAAAGGGACAGTCTACACCAGAATTTTTATTGTTTTAAAAGATAGATAATCCCTTTATTACCCATTTCCCAGTTTTGCATAACCAACACAGTTATAATAATATACTTTTAACCTCTGTGATTATCTTGTATCTAAGCCTCTGCAAACTGCCCCTTTTTTCAATTCTTTTGACAGATTTGCAGTCTAGCCAATCAGTGCCTGCTCCCAGATTACTTCACATGCACAAGCACAGTGTTATCTATATGAAATATGTGAACTAACACCCTCTAGTGGTGAAAAACTGTTAAAATGCAATCTGAAAGAGGTGGGCTTCAAGGTCTAAGAAATTAGCATATGAACCTCCTAGGTTAAGCTTTCAACTAAGAATACCAAGAGAACAAAGCAAAATTGGTGATAAAAGTAAATTGGAAAATTGTTTAAAATTACACGCTTTATCTGAATCATTAAAGTTTATTTTGGCCTAGACTGCCCCTTTAAATATGAATATTGTATAAATATGCTTTTGCATTTTTTCAGCTACTTTGACTGCAAAGGGCTCCAATGTGCTTATACATATGCCTAATATATATATATAGCAAACAGGTGCAGTTGACAGAGGGGTACATAATCACTAGAGGTATCCTCCTGCATCTTTGTTTTGCTTTGTTTTGTCGCACTACAAACTTACATGCTTCACGTGCTTTGCTTGATACCCTCTGGCATATACTGCTACTTGCTGCATGGCTTTATGAATGTCCTTACTTTCTTACTTCCATTTGTTTTTCAGCTTTTCTGGAAGTTTGATACCAACGAAAGGACTATCTGTCTAAACAGTCCATAATAGACTGGAAGACTTGTGTATGCGTGATTACGCATATAATTTCCCTAGAGAATATGTACTGGCAAACAACACAATATATATATATATATATATATATATATATATATATATATCGTGTCACTTTGCCATATTCAGTTATATCATTGCTACTGAAATAGCTATTTTGTTTTGCTCTTTTAGGGAGGAATCACCGTTATTAAGATCATACAATCTGCATGTTATTTCACTGGGACCGGTCCGAACATTTTTAAATATATGTGAGTATATTTTGGTTTGTTTTCTCTGCATTTTAAACCACAACATTTATTTTATCCAGTGTAACTGGGTTCTGTCAGTTTGACGGGCCTGCGCTCGACACAATGTGTGAATAAACTTAACTTTGATACAAACTTTTGAGAGTGTTGCTATTTTGTATATTCTAAAAAGAGTGCTGAATTCCCAGTCTTTAATAGTGACTTTATTACATTTCACTATATCTCCCTTTTTTCATTGTTTAAAGACAATATATATATATATATATATATATATATATATATATATACACAGTTATAAGCAAAAGTTTAGGCACCCCTAAAATTTCCATGATTTTCATTTATAAATAACTAGTGGGAAATCCTGCCTGGAGGGCAGTCTATTGTGGTGACGGAACCACCGAACTACCCTGCTATTTTCGGAAGGGCAGTCTGTTGTGGTGACGGAACCACCCTGTCATTTTTGGAATCAACCTGGATGCAGCTTACGCTGCATTCAGGTGGATTCGGAAAATGGCAGGGTGGTGAAAGAATCCTCCTAAATGCAGGTTACGCTGCATCCAGGTGGATTCTTTCACCACCCTGCCATCCAGATGGATTCTGAAAAAAGCAGGGTGGTGAAAGAATCCATCCAAATTGGATTCTTTCACCACCCCTTTTGCTCTCTCTCCCCCACTTTTTTTGCTCTCTCTCTCCCCCCTCTCTTTTGCTCTCTCTCTCCCCTCTCTTTTGCTCTCTCTCTCTCTCTCTCTCTCTCTCTCCCCCCACTCTCTTTTGCTCGCTCTCTCCCCCCTCTCTTTTGCTCTCTCTCTCCCCTCTTTTGCTCGCTCTCTCTCCCCTCTCTTTTGCTCTCTCTCTCCTCTCTTTTCCTCTCTCTCTCTCTCCCCCCCTCTCTTTTGCTCTCTTTCTCCCTCTCTCTTTTGCTTTCCCCCTCTCTTTTGCTTTCCTTCTCTCTTTTGCTCTCTCTCTCCCCTCTCTTTTGCTCTCTCTCCCCCCCTCTTTTGCTCTCTCTCTCCCCCTCTCTTTTGCTCTCTCTCTCCCCTCTCTTTTGCTCTTTCTCTCCCCTCTCTTTTACTTTCTCTCCACCTCTCTTTTGCTCTCTCTCCCCCTCTCTTTTGCTTTCTCTTCCCCTTCTCTTTTGATCTCTCCCCTCTCTTTTGCTCTCTCTCTCCCCCCTCTCTATTGCTCTCCCTCCCCTCTCATTTGCTCTCTCTCCCCTCTCAATCTATGTGTTGTTAAAAAAATTGAACTACAGAAAAAAATAAAAAAATAATCAAAAATAAAAAAATAAAACCTAATCCCTATGAAAATAAAAAAGCCCCCCCCCCCCCTAATCTAATGCTTAACTGCCAGGGCATTGTCCTAAATTAAACAGCTCTTTTGCAGTTACCAAAGCTTTTAAGTCCCCCCTAACAGTAAAACCCACCACCCCACCAAAATAAATAAACTAATACTAAAAAACCTAAACTATCCATTGCCCTGAAAAGGGCATTTCTATGGGCATTGCCCTTAAAAGGGCATTCAGCTCTTTTGCTGCCCCTCCCAAATCTAAAAAAAAAAAATTTAAAAAACAAACCTCTCTTACTCCTACAAATTAAAAAATTAAACCTAAGTTTAAATTAACCTAAATTACAGAAAATAAAAAAATCTAATATTACAGAAAATAAAAAAACAAATTAACAAAATTTACAAAATTAAACCAAATCCCTATGAAAATTAAAAAGCTCCCCAAAATAAAAACACCCCTAATCTAAGAATAAACTGCCAGTAGCCCTTAAAAGGGCTTTTTGCATGGCATTGCCCCAAGATAAACAGCTCTTTTACAGAAAAAAATTCTAAGTCCCCCTAACAGTAAATACCCCCAACCAACCAACCGCCCCCCCAAAATAAAAGAACCTAACACTAAAAAACCTAAACTACCCATTGCCCTGAAAAGGGCATTTGTTTGGGCATTACCCTTAAAATGGCATATAGCTCTTTTACTGTCCATCCCTAATCTAAATAAAACAAACCCTTGCAAAAAACCCTTAAAAAAAAACCTGTCTAACCCCCAGGTTGGTACTCACCATTCCTGAAGTCCGGCAGAGAAGGTCCTGTTCTAGACGGTGAAGTCTTCTTCCAAGCGGCGACCTCTTCTTTCTTCTTCCAGTAACATCCGGCGTGGAGCTGAAGACCGATGACCGTGGAGCTGAAGGCCGGCGACCCTGGAACTGAAGACCAGCGACCCTGCAACTGAAGACCGGCGACTGCAGAGCCATGGAGTGTGGAGGATCCTCTTCGTATGATCGCCGCTGTACACTGAATAGTGAATTCAAGGTACGCGATTAAAGATGGCATCTGAATTCCTATTGGCTGATTTAAACATATGTATGCATATGTTAGTGTGGGTAGTGGTAACCAATATCGCATGTTTACTCAAGCGCAAACTAAATTTGCTTTTGACTGAAAACCTAGCGCAAAGAGTAAGAATTAAATAAAAATGTGCACCAAACACAACATAAATACATTAAAATAAAGTGTTACAATCGTATATACACTATCTGATAAAAAAAATATTTATATAAATATTCATATTGTTGATAAGGTTTAACCCCTTAACTTCACAAAAAACTCAACAACACTGTTCACTGTCATGAACGAGTTTGGACTTGGCACTATGGTAGCACCATAGTGCTAACATTTTCACGCTTCATTTGTAATTTAGGCCAATGTGTTTAAAAAAGTCCCAAACATAAAATAAAAGATAATGAAAATACTTTTTTTAAAGACACAAATATGAATCTAACTTTGGTTGAAGGATGTTACACAGGGTTTTATAAATGTGTGGAGTATGTTTGGGCTGTAGATCTTTTCGCAACAGTGAAAAATGTATAAAAATTTTTTTATTCATTTACTAAGAACAAGTTTGTGTTGGCATGAAGTTCCCAAAATGGAATTTATATAATGGAATGTTCCTGTAAATTACAATACATAGGTCTCTCATCTAGATCACTAAAGAAGAGACGGGAAGAACATGTATCTAACATCAAAACGGATTTCACCAAACATATGGTGTCAAACCATTTTAAACTAAAATGCAATTCAGATCCCAAATGTATAACAAAATTTATGGTGATTAAAAATGTATTTAGTTACTGAAGAGGAGGAACTATTAATACTCTATTAGTTAAAATATAAATTAAATGGGTTTTCCTATTTAAAGCTGTCATGCATCGGATCCGCTCATTGCCGTGTCGCCGCAGCTCACGGATCCCCTCTGTATCACGTCACTTTGCCTAGCAACGTGACGCGGTATCTGGCACTCCTCCTGACGTCAGAGTCTCCCTGCCTTCAAATCTCGGCGGGAGATCTTACTCGGGGCCCGTTTGTTTTCTCTCCCTCTTCATGCCGGACCGGACCTGTGTGAGTAATGTCCTGATGTCTCCTTCTCCCCTGCCAGAATCTCCTTGCCTGAATATCTCTCTGTATGTTTGCTAAATCTGCTTAAGGGGACATTTGCTTTAACAAACCTGCTAAAAAGAATACTTCATTGTTTGTTTGCTAAACCTGCTTAAGGGGACATTTGCTTTAACAAACCTGCAAAAAGAATACTTCATTGTTTGTTTGCTAACCTGCTTAAAGGGACATTTGCTTTATTCAAATCTGCTAAAAGGAAAACCTCTGTTTGTTTGATAACCTGCTTAAAGGGACATTTGCTTTATCCAAAACTGCTAAAAGGAATCTCTGTTTGTTTGCTAACCTGCTTAAAGGGACATTTGCTTTATCCAAACCTGCTAAAAGGAATCTCTGTTTGTTTGCTAACCTGCTTAAAGGGACATTTGCTTTATCCAGACCTGCTAAAAGGAATCTCTGTTTGTTTGCTAACCTGCTTAAAGGGACATTTGCTTTATCCAGACCTGCTAAAATGAATATCTATTTGCTTGCTATCCTGCTTAAAAGGACATTTATTTATCACTTGCTAAAAGGAATTTCACTTAGTTTTATTTATCTTCTTAAAAGGACATTTGCTTTCATCAATCCTGAGTGGGTCACGTCCTGGATATTTCTCAGTGTGCTAGCGTGTGTTTTTACTTTTCACGCTAGCAGTTGGGTTCAATCCTGGGCTGGTCCTTTACGGCTGACATTACAAACGGGCCATAAAAATGGACCCCACTGAATTATCCATGGCCGTGACCCACCAGGGACAATTATTGGGATCTCATGCTACCCACTTGCAATCCTTGGACGCAAAGTTGGATCAGATAACTACTTTACTTCAGAATATGGCTGCTCCTATACATCCTAATCCTATTCCTTTGGATCCCTCTCCCCCTACGAATCCTACCAATCAGTCACAAGGTCAGCTCAGTCCCAGGATACCTCTTCCGGACAAATATGATGGGAATCCTGAGGATTGTAGGGGTTTTCTGAATCAGTGTCGCCTTCATTTTCGGAATAGTCCTGTTCTCTTTGCAACTCCCTCCTCTAGAATCACTTTCCTTATTTCCTTAATGAAAGGTAGAGCCTTAGCCTGGGTATCACCTTTGCTTGAAAAGAATGATCCAATACTCCAGGATGTGGATACATTCCTCTCTGTCTTTTCAAATGTCTTCGATAAACCAGGGAGGTCTGCCGCTGCTGAAGCTTCTCTTCTAGACTTACGTCAAGGTGGTCAACCTGTATCTCAATATGCCATTGAATTTCGCACTCTAGCTTCTGTGACTACTTGGAATCAGGGAGCTCTTAGAGCAGCTTTTCGCAAAGGACTCTCTGAACGTCTCAAAGATGAGTTGGTCTATCGTGAACTTCCAGAATCTCTAGAAGCTCTGATAAATCTTTGTATTTGCCTCGATTCCAGATACCGCGAACGCCAACAAGAAAGAGAGAGGAGTCAGAAAGCTTCTAATTGACTTTTTCGTCTGGTACCTCACCTCTCTAACCCTTTAACTCCCGCTTCTCCACCTTCCGATCAGGCTGAACCAATGGAAATAGGCACCATTAGATTAACTGAAACTGAACGCCTGAGGAGACGCTCTCTTGGACTGTGTTTATACTGTGGCCTTAAAGGACATTTATTAAAAGATTGTCCTACCAGACCGTTAAAAGCCAGGGCTTAACTTCTGTCCAGGGAGCTAAGTTAAGCCAAATAGGATCTCATTCCCTCAATAATAAACTTTTTGTTCCGGTTACTCTTCAAATTGGAGGAAACAAGATTCATACTCAAGCCCTTATTGACTCTGGTGCTGGAGGAGTCTTCATCGATTCCACATTTGTAACTACTCACTCTATTCCATTAAGCAAAAAGGAGTATTCTATTCCTGTCTCCACTGTTAGTGGAGATCCTTTGGGTCCTGGACTTATCCAGTTTGCTACTAGACCCATTCTCTTTTCTGTAGGAATTCTTCATTCAGAGACAATATGTTTTGACGTAATCTCGACTCCCCAATTTCCCATAATTTTGGGTCTTCCCTGGCTCCAGTTACATAACCCTGTCTTCTCTTGGACTCAAGGCGAACTCATTTCCTGGGGATCTACATGTCAAAATAGTTGTCTCCAAATACCCACTAAAGTGCCTCTCACTATTGCTCTCACTATTGATACCTCTGGGTCGTTACCCGCACCTTATCAAGATTATGTTGATGTTTTTTCCAAGAAAGAAGCAGAACGTCTTCCCCCACACCGTCCTTTTGATTGCCCCATCAATCTACTTCTTGGGGTAACTTACCCTCGTGGCAAGACGTATCCGCTCTCAAGGCCTGAGAATGTTGCCTTAGAGGAATATATCCAAGATAGTTTGGCTAGAGGCTTTATTCGACCTTCCTCTTCTCCTCTAGGGGCAGGATTCTTTTTTGTGGGAAAAAAGGATGGAGGTCTGTGACCTTGTATTGATTACCGGGGTTTGAATCAAATCACAGTCAAGAATAGTTACCCTCTACCTCTTATTCCTGAACTGTTTACTTATCTTCAAGGAGCTACAATATTTACCAAACTGGACCTTCATGGTGCTTATAACCTTATTCGCATGCGCAAAGGTGACGAATGGAAGACAGCCTTTAACACTCGATTTGGGCATTATGAATATCTGGTCATGCCCTTTGGGCTGTGTAATGCCCCCGCTGTTTTTCAACACTTTGTGAATGAGATCTTTCGGGATTTTTTGAACTCCTTCGTCATTATTTACCTTGACGATATTTTAATTTTTTCCCACAATTATCAAGATCATGTACACCACGTCAGGAAGGTTTTGCAACGGTTACGAGACAATCATCTATTCGCCAAGTTGGAGAAATGTTCATTTCATCAAAAATCCATACCTTTCTTGGGTTATGTAATATCTGAATCCAGATTTGAAATGGATCCGAATAAACTTTCTTCCATTTTGGACTGGCCTAGACCTGATTCTCTTAAGGCCCTACAATGGTTTCTTGGCTTCGCCAGTTATTACAGGAAATTTATCAAAGGATTTGCTACTATTACTACTCCCCTTACGTCACTCACTAGAAAGGGGCAAGATTGTAAAGAATGGTCCCCAGAGGCTATTAAGGCCTTTGAGTCCCTCAAAAAGGCCTTTTCTTCTGCACCCATACTCCGTCACCCAAATCCGGATTTTCAATTTATCCTAGAAGTGGATGCTTCTTCTGTTGCTTCTGGGGCTGTTCTTTCCCAACGAATACCTGACACGGGTAAGATTCATCCTGTGGGTTTCTTTTTCAAGAAATTTACTTCTTCTGAATTAAATTATGATGTTGGCAATAAAGAGTTATTAGCCATCAAGATGGCTCTGGACGAATGGAGGCATTGGTTGGAGGGTACTACCTTTCCATTTTCCATACTCACGGATCATAAAAATCTTCTTTATCTCCAAATTGCCAAACGATTGAATTCCAGACAAGCTCGTTGGTCTTTATTCTTCTCACGTTTTAATTACAATCTTTCCTATATACCTGGTTCTAAGAATATAAAAGCGGATGCCTTATCCAGACAGTTTCAATCTACCTCTACTCCAGAATCTGGTACCATACTTCAACCACAAGAAGTCATAGCTCAATTATCTACCTCTTGTTTACAGGACTTACAGTCTGCTCAAAAGGATTTTCCTTCATCCTTCAAACCTCCTGACGGTTTATTATTTGTTCCTGAACGACTCCGTCCAAAGATTCTACATTGGGCTCATGATAGTCCTCTCTCTGGACATCCTGGCGTCAGTAACACGACTCGGAATCTCAAACAGTATGTCTGGTGGCCTACTCTCACTCAAGATGTTAAAGATTATGTCTCAGTTTGCACACAATGTGCTACAAATAAAACTCCTCGTCAACTCCCTTCTGGTTTACTTCAACCTTTACCCATTCCTCACCAGCCTTGGACCCATTTATCTATGGATTTTATTATAGACCTTCCTCTTTCTGTCGGAAACAACACTATTTTAGTGGTGGTCGACAGGTTTACGAAGTCTGCTCATTTCATTCCTTTGCCTGGTCTTCCATCTGCCAAGGGACTTTCTGAGCTTTTCCTTTTGCATATTGTGAGATTACATGGTTTTCCTATGGACATCGTCTCCGATAGAGGGGTACAATTTGTTTCTCGGTTCTGGAGATGGCTCTGCAAACATTTTGGCACTACAGTCTCTTTATCAACTTCTCATCATCCACAGTCTAACGGCCAAACCGAGAGAGTAAACCAGTGTCTGGAGACTTACCTTAGACATTATGTGGACCATCATCATTCTAATTGGACTCGTTATCTTCCTTTGGCGGAGTTGGCCCATAATGCTCATTACAATTCATCTCTTCAGTCTTCTCCCTTTTTTGCAGCTTACGGATTTCAACCCAGAACATTTCCTCTGTATACTTCCTCTTCTGAAAATCCTGCTTCTGATCAAACTGCTCGGAGATTAACTCGACATTGGCGTAAGATACGTGTTCTTCTTTCCAAAGCCTCTAATCAATACAAGTTTTTTGCTGATCGCAGATGGAAGAAGGCTCCTAATTTTCGTCCTGGAGACAAGGTTTGGATTTCTACTCGTCACCTTCATCTCAAACAACCTTCTATTAAATTGGGGCCACGATATGTGGGTCCTTTCCGAATATTGGGTCAAGTTTGTTCTACTGCATACCGAGTTGCTCTTCCCAAGACTCTCAAAGCTCACCCTGTTTTCCATGTTTCTCTCCTGAAACCGGTGAGATCTAATAGATTTTCTAAGTCTCTGCCCAAGCCTCCACCTCTCTTGGTACAGGGACAGCCTGAGTTTGAGGTTGCTCACATTCTGGATTCCAAACTTCGTGGCAAGAAACTATACTATCTCATCCATTGGAAGGGTTATCCAGTCACAGAGCGGAATTGGGAACCAGCCCAACATGTACACGCCCCTGCTTTGATTAGGGCCTTTCACAAAGCTTATCCTGCTAGGCCTGGTCCTGTCCCCCGGAGGGGCCCTTGAGGGGGGGGGGTGCTGTCATGCATCGGATCCGCTCATTGCCGTGTTGCCGCGGCTCACGGATCCCCTCTGTATCAAGTCACGTTGCCTAGCAACGTGACGCGGTATCTGGCACTCCTCCTGACGTCAGAGTCTCCCTGCCTTCAAATCTCGGCGGGAGATCTTACTCGGGGCCCGTTTGTTTTCTCTCCCTCTTCATGCCGGACCGGACCTGTGTGAGTAATGTCCTGATGTCTCCTTCTCCCCTGCCAGAATCTCCTTGCCTGAATATCTCTCTGTATGTTTGCTAAATCTGCTTAAGGGGACATTTGCTTTAACAAACCTGCTAAAAAGAATACTTCATTGTTTGTTTGCAAAACCTGCTTAAGGGGATATTTGCTTTAACAAACCTGCAAAAAGAATACTTCATTGTTTGTTTGCTAACCTGCTTAAGGGGACATTTGCTTTAGCAAACCTGCTAAAAATAATACTTCATTGTTTGTTTGCTAACCTGCTTAAAGGGACATTTGCTTTATTCAAATCTAATAAGAGGAAGACCTTTCTGTTTGTTTGCTAACTTGCTTAAAGGGACATTTGCTTTATTCAAATCTGCTAAAAGGAAAACCTCTGTTTGTTTGATAACCTGCTTAAAGGGACATTTGCTTTATCCAAACCTGCTAAAAGGAATCTCTGTTTGTTTGCTAACCTGCTTAAAGGGACATTTGCTTTATCCAAACCTGCTAAAAGGAATCTCTGTTTGTTTGCTAACCTGCTTAAAGGGACATTTGCTTTATCCAGACCTGCTAAAAGGAATCTCTGTTTGTTTGCTAACCTGCTTAAAGGGACATTTGCTTTATCCAGACCTGATAAAAGGAATATCTGTTTGTTTGCTATCCTGCTTAAAAGGACATTTATTTATCACTTGCTAAAAGGAATTTCACTTTTCAGTTTTATTTATCTTCTTAAAAGGACATTTGCTTTCATCAATCCTGAGTGGGTCACGTCCTGGATATTTCTCAGTGTGCTAGCGTGTGTTTTTACTTTTCACGCTAGCAGTTGGGTTGAATCCTGGGCTGGTCCTTTACGGCTGACAAAAACATTAATCACAGGAGGATTAAGTAAAGATTTCAAATTATCATAAAGTAGATAGATAACAATGTTGATTTAGGAATAGTTTTAAACATAAATTATAAATAGAATAAATATGAATGTAAAAATTAGATAGTAAATATGTAGATTAAATAATTTTAAACAGAATACTGTAATACAATTTTTTTAATATTTCCAGTTTATACATTAGAAAGTGAGTTTTTCAATGAACCAGTGGTATAGCCAAAGGTTTAGGAACAGATAAACATGGGTTCAATGCCCTAGAAGTGAAATCAATTTCTATAAAGATAATTTTGTTAGAATGAAAGGTTTTGAAAATTAAATATTTATTTTAACATTCCAATCAATTTTAATTTATATATTCAGCCCACTTTAAAAATAAAATAAAAGCAGTGAAAGCATATAATATATAATGATAAAAAATTATCCTGTCTTTTTGACATCTCGCTAAACATATAAAAATGTTAGGGCACATATTACAAGTTGAAAATAAAAAGCGTGCAAACGACACCTGAAGCGTGCTAACTTGAGGACTACAGATATCACAAACTTGCTAACTTCTTCTCCCTATAGACTTCAACAGTGCATTTAAAATAAAAAATAACACTTATCGCTCGCCTGCTAACCCGACACTGTGTTAGAACTACATTGTTAAACCCAAAGGTAGTTAAAAGGGCATTCAGCTCTTTTGCTGCCCATCCCTAATCTAAAAAAAAATATAAAAAAAAAAACCTAAGTCTAACTCCTAAAAATTTAAAAATTAAACCTAAGTTTAAATTAATCTAAATTACAGAAAATAAAAAAATCTAATATTACAGAAAATAAAAAAACAAATTACCAAAATTTACAAAATTAAACCTAATCCCAATGAAAATAAAAAAAAACCCAAAATAAAAACACCCCTAATCTAAGAATAAACTGCCAGTAGCCCTTAAAAGGGCCTTTTTGCAAGGCATTGCCCCAAGATAAACAGCTCTTTTACAAAAAAAAATCTAAGTCCCCCTAACAGTAAAATCCCCCACCCACCAACCCCCCAAATAAAAGAACCTAACACTAAAAAAACCTAAACTACCCATTGCCCTGAAAAGGGCATTTGTTTGGGCATTTAGCTCTTTTACTGTCCATCCCTAATCTAAATAAAACAAACTCCTCCAAAAAACCCTTAAAAAAAAACTTGTCTAACCCCCAGGTTGGTACTCACCATTCCTGAAGTCCGGCGGAGAAGGTCCTGTTCTAGGCGGTGAAGTCTTCTTCCAAGCGGCGACCTCTTCTTTCTTCTTCCAGTAACATCCTGCGCGGAGCTGATGACCGCGGAGCTGAAGACCTGCGACCCTGGAACTGAAGACCAGCGATCCTGGAACTGAAGACCAGCAACCCTGGAACTGAAGACCGGCGACCGCAGATCCATGGAGCGTGGAGGATCCTCTTCGTATGATTGCCGCCGTACACTGAATAGTGAATTCAAGGTACACGATTTAAGATGGCATCCCTTGAATTCCTATTGGCTGATTTCATTCTTCAAATTCAAATCAGCCAATAGGATGAGAGCTACTGAAATCCTATTGGCTGATTTAAACATACTCAAGCCCAAACTAAATTTGCTTTTGACTGAAAACCTAGTGCAAAGAGTAAGAATTAAATAAAAATGTGCACCAAACACAACATAAATACAGAACATCTCGCGCGGAGCTGATGACCGCGGAGCTGAAGACCAGCGACCCTGGAAGTGAAGACCAGCGATCCTGAAACTGAAGACCAGCAACCCTGGAACTGAAGACCGGCGACCGCAGATCCATGGAGCGTGGAGGATCCTCTTCGTATGATTGCCGCCGTACACTGAATAGTGAATTCAAGGTACACGATTTAAGATGGCATCCCTTGAATTCCTATTGGCTGATTTCATTCTTCAAATTCAAATCAGCCAATAGGATGAGAGCTACTGAAATCCTATTGGCTGATTTAAACATACTCAAGCCCAAACTAAATTTGCTTTTGACTGAAAACCTAGTGCAAAGAGTAAGAATTAAATAAAAATGTGCATCAAACACAACATAAATACATTAAAATATAGTGTTACAATCGTATATACACTATCTGATAAAAAAATATTTATATAAATATTCATATTGTTGATAAGGTTTAACCCCTTAACTTAAAAACAAACTCAACAACACTGTTCACTGTCATGAACGCGTTTGGACTTGGCACTATGGTAGCACTATAGCGCTAACATTTTCACTCTTCATTTGTAATTTAGGCCAAAGTGTTTAAAAAAAGCCCCAAACATAAAATAAAAGATAATGAAAATACTTTTATTAAAGACACAAATATGAATCTAACTTTGGTTGAAGGATGTTACACAGGGTTTTATAAATGTGTGGATTATGTTTGGGCTGTAGATCTTTTTGCAACAGTGAAAAAATTATAAAAAAAGGTTTTATTCATTTACTAAGAACAAGTTTGTGTTGGCATGAAGTTCCCAAAATGTAATTTATATAATGGAATGTTCCTGTAAATTACAATACATAGGTCTCTCATCTAGATCACTAAAGAAGAGACGGGAAGAACATGTATCTAACATCAAAACGGATTTCACCAAACATATGGTGTCATAACATTTTAAACTAAAATGCAATTCAGATCCCAAATGTATAACAAAATTTATGGTGATTAAAAATGTATTTAGTTACTGGAGAGGAGGAACTATTAATACTCTATTAGTTAAAATATAAATTAAATGGGTTTTAATCACACATTAATCACAGGAGGATTAAATAAAGATTTCAAATTATATAGTTTCCCGTAGACCATTTGTAACACACTCCCAAAATAATAAATGTTAATTATTTATTAATTATTATCATAAAGTAGATAGATAACAATGTTGATTTAGGAATAGTTTTAAACATAAATTATAAATAGAATAAATATGAATGTAAAAATTATATAGTAAATATCTAGATTAAATAATTTTAAACAGAATACTGTAATACATTTTTTTAATATTTCCAGTTTATACATTAGAAAGTGACGCCTAGATTTAGAGTTTTGTCGGTAACGACCCGCGTAGCTAACGCATGCTATTTTTTCCCGACACCTTTTAAATACCGCTGGTATTTAGAGTTCACATAATGGCAGGGTTTTCAGTGCGTTAGGCTCCAAAAAGGGAGCGTAGAGCATAATTTAACGCCACTGCAACTCTAGATACCAGCAGTGCTTACGGACGCGGCTAGCTTCAAAAACGTGCTCCTGCACGATTCCCCCATAGGAAACAATGGGACAGTTTGAGCTGAAAAAAAACCTAACACCTGCAAAAAAGCCACGTTCAGCTCTTAACGCAGCCCCATTATTTCCTATGGGGAAACACTTCCTACGTCTGCACCTAACACTCTAACATGTACCCAGAGTCTAAACACCCCTAACCTTACACTTATTAACCCCTAATCTGCCGCCCCCCGCTATCGCTGACACCTGCATAATTTTTTTAACCCCTAATCTGCCGCTCCGTAAACCGCCGCTACTTACATTATCCCTATGTACCCCTAATCTGCTGCCCCTAACACCGCCGACCCCTATATTATATTAATTAACCCCTAATTTGCCCCCCACAACGTCGCCTCCACCTGCCTCCACTTATTAACCCCTAATCCGCCTCACTCCCGCCTCAATAACCCTATAATAAATAGTATTAACCCCTAATCTGCCCTCCCTAACATCGCCGACACCTAACTTCAAACATTAACCCCTAATCTGCCGACTGGAGCTAACCGCTATTCTAATAAATGTATTAACCCCTAAAGCTAATTCTAACCCTAACCCTAACACCCCCTAACTTAAATATAATTTAAATCTAACTAAATAAATTAACTCTTATTAAATAAATTATTCCTATTTAAAGCTAAATACTTACCTGTAAAATAAACCCTAATATAGCTACAATATAAATTATAATTATATTATAGCTATTTTAGGATTTATATTTATTTTACAGGTAACTTTGTATTTATTTTAACCAGGTACAATAGCTATTAAATAGTTAAGAACTATTTAATAGCTAAAATAGTTAAAATAATTACAAAATTACCTGTAAAATAAATCCTAACCTAAGTTACAATTAAACCTAACACTACACTATCAATAAATTAATTAAATAAAATACCTACAATTATCTACAATTAAACCTAACACTACACTATCAATAAATTAATTAAATACAATATCTACAAATATCTACAAATACAATTAAATAAACTAAAGTACAAAAAATAAAAAAGAACTAAGTTACAAAAAATAAAAAAATATTTACAAACATTAGAAAAATATTACAACAATTTTAAACTAATTACACCTACTCTAAGCCCCCTAATAAAATAACAAAGCCCCCCAAAATAAAAAAATGCCCTACCCTATTCTAAATTAAAAAAATTCAAAGCTCTTTTACCTTACCAGCCCTGAACAGGGCCCTTTGCGGGGCATGCCCCAAAGAATTCAGCTCTTTTGCCTGTAAAAAAAACACATACAATACCCCCCCCAACATTACAACCCACCACCCACATACCCCTAATATAACCCAAACCCCCCTTAAATAAACCTAACACTAAGCCCCTGAAGATCTTCCTACCTTATCTTCACCATACCAGGTTCACTGATCCGTCCTTGGAAGTCTTGATTTAAGCCTCGGAAGTGTTGATCCAAGCCCAAGCGGGGGGCTGAAGAGTGACGTCCATCCTCGGGCTGAAGTCTGGATCCAAGCGGCGGTTGAAGAACTCCATCAATCAGATTGAGCTCGCATTCTATTGGCTGTTCCGATCAGCCAATAGAATGTGAGCTCAATCTGATTGGCTGATTGGATCAGCCAATCGGATTGAACTTGATTCTGATTGGCTGATTCCATCAGCCAATCAGAATTTTCCTACCTTAATTCCGATTGGCTGATAGAATCCTATCAGCCAATCGGAATTCAAGGGACGCCATCTTGGATGACGTCCCTTAAAGGAACCGTCATTCATCAGGAAGTCGTCGGAAGAAGAAGATGGGTCCGCAGTGGAGGTCTTCAAGATGGAGCCGGTCATCATCGGATGAAGATAGAAGATGCCGCTTGGATCAAGATTGTTGCCGGTCCAGATCGCCTCTTCTTCCCGGATAGGATGAAGACTTCGGAGCCTCTTCTGGACCTCTTCAGCCGCCGGATTATGGATCGCCAGCCCCCGCTTGGGCTTGGATGAAGATTTTGGAGCCTGGAACGATCGGTGATACCTGGTATGGTGAAGATAAGGTAGGAAGATCTTCAGGGGCTTAGTGTTAGGTTTATTTAAGGGGGGTTTGGGTTAGATTAGGGGTATGTGGGTGGTGGGTTTTAATGTTGGGGGGGTGGTATTGTATGTTTTTTTTTACAGGCAAAAGAGCTGAATTCTTTGGGGCATGCCCCGCAAAGGGCCCTTTTAAGGGCTGGTAAGGTAAAAGAGCTTTGAACTTTTGTAATTTAGAATAGGGTAGGGCATTTTTTTATTTTGGGGGGCTTTGTTATTTTATTAGGGGGCTTAGAGTAGGTGTAATTAGTTTAAAATTGTTGTAATATTTTTCTAATGTTTGTAAATATTTTTTTATTTTTTGTAACTTAGTTCTTTTTTATTTTTTGTACTTTAGTTAGTTTATTTAATTGTATTTATTTGTAGATATTGTATTTAATTAATTTATTCATAGTGTAGTGTTAGGTTTAATTGTAGATAATTGTAGGTAATTTATTTAATTAATTTATTCATAATGTAGTGTTAGGTTTAATTGTAACTTAGGTTAGGATTTATTTTACAGGTAATTTTGTAATTATTTTAACTATTTTAGCTATTAAATAGTTCTTAACTATTTAATAGCTATTGTACCTGGTTAAAATAAATACAAAGTTACCTGTAAAATAAATATAAATCCTAAAATAGCTATAATATAATTATAATTTATATTGTAGCTATATTAGGGTTTATTTTACAGGTAAGTATTTAGCTTTAAATAGGAATAATTTATTTAATAAGAGTTCATTTATTTCGTTAGATTTAAATTATATTTAATTTAGGGGGGGGGGTGTTAGGGTTAGGGTTAGACTTAGCTTTAGGGGTTAATCCATTTATTACAGTAGCGGCGAGATTCGGTCAGCAGATTAGGGGTTAATAATTGAAGTTAGGTGTCGGCGATGTTAGGGAGGGCAGATTAAGGTTTAATACTATTTATTATAGGGTTATTGAGGCGGGAGTGAAGAGGATTAGGGGTTAATAACTTTATTATAGTAGCGGTGTGGTCCGCTCGGCAGATTAGGGGTTAATAAGTGTAGGCAGGTGGAGGCGACGTTTAGGGGGGCAGGTTAGGGGTTAATAAATATAATATAGGGGTCGGCGGTGTTAGGGGCAGCAGATTAGGGGTACATAAGTATAACGTAGGTGGCGGTCGGCAGATTAGGGGTTAAAAAAATTTAATCGAGTGGCAGCGATGTGGGGGGACCTCGGTTTAGGGGTACATAGGTAGTTTATGGGTGTTAGTGTACTTTAGAGCACAGTAGTTAAGAGCTTTATAAACCGGCGTTAGCCCAGAAAGCTCTTAACTACTGACTTTTTTCTGCGGCTGGAGTTTTGTCGTTAGATTTCTAACGCTCACTTTAGCCACGACTCTAAATACCGGCGTTAGAAAGATCCCATTGAAAAGATAGAATACGCAAATGGCGTAGGGGGATCTGCGGTATGGAAAAGTCGCGGCTGCAAAGTGAGCGTTAGACCCTTTAATGACTGACTCTAAATACCGGCGGTAGCCCAAAACCAGCGTTAGGAGCCTCTAACGCTGGTTTTCACGGCTACCACCCAACTCTAAATCTAGGCCCTAGTTTTTCAATGAACCAGTGTTATAGCCAAAGGTTTAGGAACAGATAAACATGGGTTCAATGCCCTAGAAGTGAAATCAATTTCTATAAAGATAATTTTGTTAGAATGAAAGGTTTTAAAAATTAAATATTTATTTTAACATTCTAATCAATTTGAATTTATATATTCAGCTCAGTTTAAAAATAAAATAAAAGCAGTGCAAGCATATAATATATAATGATAAAAAATGATCCTGTCTTTTTGACATCTCGCTAAACATATGAAAATGTCTTTATGAAATTATTTTTATTACTATTGTATACAAAAACAAGTTTTGTAAACATTTTTAAATGTACTTTATTTTGATTATATTTTATTTTATTATAGCCTGTTTTTTATGTCTGTGATGTCAATATAAACAGTTAAATACACCAAGGAAATAGTTAAACAAACTCAATGAAAGAGGATTATGGATGGTAGTGGGTTTAATCATAGTGGGTTTAATCATAATGGGACAGATTACAAGTGGCGTCCTAACACCGCTAAACTTAATCTTTTAATGGGGGTGGGTTAGGGCACATATTACAAGTTGAAAATAAAAAGCGTGCAAACGAAACCTGAAGCGTGCTAACTTGAGGACTACAGATATCACAACCTTGTTAACTTCTTCTCCCTACAGACTTCAATGGTGCATTTAAAAAAAAAAAAAAAATAACACTTATCGCTCACCTGCTAACCTGACACTGTGTTAGACCTACATTTTTAAACCCAAAGGTAGTTATGAATATTTCAATTTCCAATGTTCTTCACGTAGAAGAAAAAGTTATTTTTATTTATAAATATTTATTACACTCACCAGCCATTTTATTAGCTACGCCTGTTCAATTGCTTGGTAACACAAATTGCTAATCAGCCAATCACATGGCAGCAACTTAATTAGGCATCTAGACATGGTGAAGATGACTTGCTGAAGTTTAAATCAAGCATCAGAATGGGGAAGAAAAGGGTATTTAAGTGACTTTGAACGTGGCATGGTTGACGGGCTGGTCTGAGTATTTAAAAAACTGCTGATCTACTGGGATTTTCACCCACAACCATCTCTAGGGTTTACAGAAAATGGTCTGAAAAAGAGAAAATATCCAGTGAACGGCGGCAGTTGTGTGGACAACAATGCCTTGTTGATGTCAGAGGTCAGAAGAGAATGGGTAGACTGGTTCGAGATGATAGAAAGGCAACAATAACTCAAATAATCACTCATTACAACCAAAGAATGTAGAATCCCATCTCTGAATGTACAACACATCGAACCTTGAAACAGATGGACTACAGTAGCAGAATACCACACCGGGTGCCACTCCTGTCAGCTAAGAACAGGAAACTGAGTCTACAATTTGCACAGGCTCACCAAAATTGCACAATAGAAGATTGGAAAAATGTTGCCTGGTCTGATGAGTCTCGATTTCAGCTGCAACATTCAAATGGTAGGGTCAGAATGTAGCGGAAAGCATGGATCCATCCTGCCTTGTATCAACAGTTCAGGCTGGTGGTGGTGGTGTAATGGTGTGGGGGATATTTTCTTGACACACTTTGGGCCCCTTAGTACCAATTGAGCATCGTTTAAATGCCACAGCCTACCTGAGCTGAGCTGAGTTGCTTACCATGCCCATCCCTTTATGACTACAGTGTACGCATCTGATGGCTCCTTTAGCAGGATAATGCACCATGTCACAAAGCTCAAATCATCTCAAACTGGCTTTTTGAACATGACAATGCGATTGCTGTACTCCAATGGCCTCCACAGTCACCAAATCTCAATCCAATAGAGCAGTGTTTTTCAACCAGTGTGCCGTGGCACACTAGTGTGCCGTGAGAGATCCTCAGGTGTGCCGCGGCAGACTGACAACAGTGCGGGGATGTTTGTGAATGAATGTCAATATGTCATGTATAGTTTGTAGGAGGCATGGCATCAAAGCACAGTACAGTGTGTGTATATATATATATATATATATATATATATATATATACTGTATATATATCCTGTATTAGGCTACAATGTGTGATTTTGTAAAATTTTGGGATGGTGGTGTGCCACAGGATTTTTAAATGTAAAAAAGTGTGCCACGGCAAAAAAAGGTTGCAAATCACTGCAATAGAGCACCTTTGGGGTGTGGTGGAATAGGAGATTCGCATCATGGATGTGCAGCCGACAAATCTGCAGCAACTGCGTGATGCTATCATGTCAATATGGACCAAAATGTCTGAGGGATTTTTCCAACACTGTGTTGAATCTATGCTATGAATAATTAAGGCAATTCTGAAGGCAAAATGGGGTGCAACTAACTAGGGGGTGCTACTAGTAAGGTGTACCTAATAAAGTGGCTGGTGCTGTGTTACTTGTTCAAAAAGGAATTGCCTGGTATTTCGGCACTGGACTGACCGTAATAGGCGGGATCAGACTGATATACTACAGGAAAGTTCTTCTCTGTGAAAAGCATTTCTGGGCTAAAAGAAGTTGCACCCAGGTGGTAAATTGCCATAGAACAGGCTAAAAATAGTATTGAGCCAGTTGTTCATTCCTGTGAGTGTGCTTCTCTCTGTGTGTATTTAGTCTCCCTATGGGAAAAAGGGGAAACCAGACGTGGACTCCTTGCTCAGTGTGCTTAGAGGAATATGGCTACACCTCACTGACGAGGTCCAATGAAGACCAAAACGATCGTCTGGGGTTGCTGTGTTCCTTGTTGAAAGGAATTGCCTGGTATTTCCTATACAATGCTTTGGACTGATAATACTATTATTTAATATGCACTGCAATTTTGCAAAAGTTTACATTATATAATATGCACTGTACTTTCACTTGTCGCTACGATACCATTATGACCTATATTTTCACTTTAAGAAAATTTCAGATTGTTTATATTTTCGAAAATGTTGAATCTGAAAATGTTTTGTTGAGTTTGTTTAATGAGCATTACTATGGTTACGATTTTGGCGCAAATTCTCACTGGGGGTGGGGCTTACACTGTTTAAATAGCCATTTGAGATGTGTGTTTGTTTGTCTGAGGAAGGGGAGTGTGTCCCTGAAAAGTCACGCTTTAAAGATTAAATTCACTTATTAAAAGAAAAGTGAGTGCCTCCTTCTATTCCTTTATTTAACTGTTGGCACCCTGGCAGCTGAAATTGAGGTGAGAGTGCTCTCTTTGAACATTGTATATATATATATATATTTAAAAATACAAAAAACATTTTATTCTATTTGAAGAACATTGGAATGTGAAATATTTATTTTAAAAACACAGTAAAACATAATAAAAAATATTAAAATTGAATAAATATTAATTTTCATATTTAAAGTTATTTGTCTGGGAAAGGCTCCTCCAAAGTGTATGTGTGTGTATATATATATGTTCATATGTGAATATGTATGGATATACTTATGTACATCAAAACACATAAATACACACATATATATATATATATATATATATATATATATATACATATATATATATATATACATATATATATATATATATACACATATATACAAAAACACATACACACACACACACATATATATATATATATATATATATATATATATATATATATATATATATATATATATATATATATATATATATATATATATATATATATATAAAAGAAGAAGTCCTGACTAACTGACCGACTTATCAACGCCCAGCTCAAACCGTTTAACCTAGGAACATGAAATTTGGAAGGTACGTTGTTTTTATAACATAAGCACCCACTTAGGAAGGATTTTTGGAAATTACGTCCCTAAGGGGATGAACAAGGGGGGGGAAATCGGCATTTAGATTCTCCTTTAAAAATAAACAGATGTTTTACCATTTCCCCAAAATCCACCTAAGGGGGGTGAAAAGGGAGGGGTGATTTATGAGGATACCTATATTTCAAAAACCGAAGATGTTACAGACATGACAATTTGTATTTAGATTTTTCTTTAGAAATAAAGAAACACATGTTTTACCATTTCCCTAAAATCCACTTAAGAGGGGTGAAAAGGGGGGGATGATTTATGAGGATACCTATATCTCAAAAAACAAAAGATGTTACAGATGGAAAAATTTGTATTTACATTCTTCTTTAAAAATAAAGAAACAGGTGTTTTACCATTTCCTGAAAATCCACTTAAGGGGGGTCAAAGGGGGGGATGATTTATGAGGATACCTATATCTCAAAAATCAAAGATGCTAGATAAGTAAAAATATATAATTTAAAATCTTCATTATAAAGTAAGTTTACATGCCAAATTTCTTGCTCCTAATGTCAGTAGTTCTCAAGATATAGAAATCACTAAAAAATTGAATACTCTTTTTTTTTCACATCTGGCAGTTGAGTCATAATAAATAATTACAATTTAATATTAAAGTAATTGTAAACAGAATAATAATAACATATTTTTGATGTGCCAGACGGACACCCTCTTCCCCCCCCCCCCCCCACAACTTAGCTGATTTGGGCCAATGTACAATAAACACGAGAATTAAGGAAAACTCATGAAGTTCATGTCAGCAAGTGTACAACCAGGTCCATATACATTTTGATTCTTACAGATAGTGTATATATAAGAGTAACACTTAATTTTAATATACGTATTTAAGTTGTGCTTGGTGCTACTTTTTTTTTTACCCCTTGCACTTTATGCTGGATCTTTAGTTGCGCTAACTAGTGCAAACAAAGTTTGCGCTCTTTGAATTAGAGCATTTATTTACTTTCAACTTGTAATGTGCGCTCAAGTAAGCCTGCATCTGATAGTTAAGAATTAGCAGTAATCAGACAGCTGCTTCCTGATCTTTATGCCAGCTCTTAGCTGGTGGATTAAAAACCACCCTGGATACATTCACCCGGGGTGATTTACAGCCCCTACTCGCGCACCATTGGGCTAGCGTGAGTAGGGGGTGGCATTGCATAAGCAGACGCTTCTACATTGATATATCCTAGGAGGACAAGTTCCTGTCCATCCTTGCTTTGTTAAATCGGCCTTAATGTATTTAGTGCTGATGCAAACTATGTGTCATCATCTGGGGAGGGGTTGCTTTTGGAGCTCATTACACCTCTCCCCCACTCTTACCCCAGCATACCTAGTGTTCTAGTAGTACAGCATTGTCAGGTGAAGCTAGGCAAGCCAGTGATGTCACCACACCTCAGAAACCCAATAGTGATGGACAGTTCCACAGGGCTTAAAGGGACATGAAACCCAATTTTTTTCTTTCGTGATTTAGAAAGAGCATGTCATTTTAAACATTTTTTTAATTTACTTCTATGATCTAATTTGCTTCATTCTCTTGATATCACTTGCTGAAAAGCATATCTAGATATGCTCAGTAGCTGCTGATTGGTTGCTGCACATAAAGGCCTTGTGTGATTGGCTCACACATGTGCATTGCTATTTCTTCAACAAAGGATATCTAAAGAATTGAGCAAATTAGATAATAGAAGTAAATTGGAAAGTTGTTTAAAATTGCATGCCCTATCTGAATCATGAAAGTTTAATTTTGACTAGACTGTCCCTTTAACGAAGCTGGATGGAATCTCAGCTCCCTTTAGCCCTAGAAAAACCTCAGGTGACCTTCTTTTTAAAGGTGTGTGTCTTGGGGGTTTAACATAGCGGCACAATTTAAAGAAATAAATAAATATAACACACATTGCTTTTTCTTTCATAATTGGTTAATTCTCTTGGTATCCTTAATTGAAGAAGCAATACATTGAGTGAGCCCATGACAACAGGCATTTATGTGCAATTACTGATTAGCAGCTAGCTCCCAGTACAGCATTACAGCTCTTGACCCTACCTAGGTATGTTTTTTTAACAAAGAATACCAAGTGAAAAAAGCAAATTAGATTATAGAAGTAAATTGGATTTTTTTTATTTTTTTTAAATTAGATGCTCTATCTGAATCATGAAAGAAAAATGTTGTGTTTCATGTTTTTTTTTAACAGTTAATACACATAAGTATGAAAACGGCCTGAAGACACCCACGACCCCTTGTTTTAAAGCCTGAAGATCCTCTCTAGAAGAAATCCCCTATATAAGGCCCTCTGTAAAATAAAGCCCATAAGTAAGTTTGATAACCAGTGTGGTAATAGTGATCACTTGGGGTGAATAAATATCCATATATTTGAATAGAGGCTCTTGGGAGCCCCTATGTGCAAATAAATCCTTTTATTTACTATAAAGTTTAGAGGGAAAAACATACACACAATATGGTTTATAACCTTGTTTATTAAATCTTTTTATTTAAAAAATACATTTATTAACACTTTTTGTTACACATTTCCCACATGTCATGATACAGTATATACATAAAATAATGATATCATTTGAATCTGCAGAATCTCCTAAAAAAATATATAGTATGTGTTGGTTTCTCACTGAAAATGGCCTACAGAAGGGCTTAAATTTGAACAGCATTTAAATATCATGTGTGTATCTGGGTAGACAAGCAAAACAAAAATAAGAGGATCTCAAAAAAATATAAAAATTAACAGTTCTCTGTTTTCTCCACTGGTACAATTTTGTGAGCAAGTCCTTCTTGGCAGATAAGAAAATTATTTTTTACAATTTAATGCTAACATTTTCAGCTGATTTTTACAAACATTTGCAAAACAATTTTGAAGGTACCAGATTCTACTGAGAATGTAAAAGCATTTACAGTGTATATGTGTTTGAGTCTGTGATTCGCTGATTGCTGTCACATGATACAGGGGGATGGGAAATTGAAGAACATTTTCAAATGAATCTGTTGCTCAGTTCAAATTCAGACTGATATTGCATTGTTTCTTTTTTTTTATTATTATGCATTTGTTGGTTATGCAATTCTAATGCATTTAAAGGACCACTAAATACAGTAGAATAGCATAATCAATCAAAGTATATGTATAATCTGACAAATTTTAAAGTTAGTTCTATCTTCCCACTACATCATGTGACATCCATCAGCCAATCTCAAAATGCATATACATATATTCTGTGAATCTTGCACATGCTCAATAGGAGATGTAGCCTCAGAAAACGTGCATATAAAAAGATTGTGCATATTTAGATAGATGTGAATTGTAAGGATGTTTAAAATTGTGCTCTCTATCTTAATGCTGAAAGTTTAATTTTGACTTTAGTGTTCCTTTAATAGTCATTGAATTTATCTTTAAGAATCAAATTGAGATTCCATTATCCCCTTTGGAGAGAAGCTTATGTGCTTACTACATTTACATTATTATGTTTTTAACTTTATTAAAGTATTGGAAATTTACATACAGAATAAATTATAGCAGAAGATTAGCAATTGTAAAGCAATTAGTAGAAATAATGAAAAGAGCACATACAGTATGAGAGGATAATGCCGTCTGTACTTAAAGGGCCATTAAACCCAAAAATTGACTTTCATGATTCAGATAGAGAATACAATTTTAAACAACATTCCAATTTACTTCTATTACCTAATTTGCTGCAATCTTTAGATATTCTTTGTTAAATAAATATCAATGCACATTGGTGAGCCAATCACATGAGGCATCTATGTGCAGCCACCTATCAGAAGCTACTGAGCCTATCTAGATATGCTTTTCAGGAATTAGAAAGTTGTTTAAAATGGTATTATCTATCTGAATCATGAAAGAAAAAATGTGGGTTTAATGTCCCTTTAAGTAGCCAGACTGCCATGCGTACTACCATACTTAAGTGTGACTAATTCTGTTATGAAAAATTACAACTGAACTGTAAATGCAACCATAAAAAAACAACTCCCTGCATAATGTGCTGTCACTACTCCTTTATCAAAATCAGTAAATTAAATGTCTAATTATAAGTTAAAACTTGATTCTTGGTTCTGCAGATTTAGCCCTTGAAACCTCAAGGTATTATTTTATAAATACAATGCTTCCCAGAAGGTTACACAGGGACCATGCCATTGCCATTGACCAACAAGAAAGGCCTGAGTGTCTCTTGTATCACATAAAAGGTCCGTTGACCAAATGCAGAGATCAAGCACCGCTCCAGGAATTTGGGGTCTTGAGTTTGGATGTAATATAGGATGAAGTACAGCAAAAGAAGGGATAAGCCAGATGATATGATAACCTTGATGTAACAGAGCAGGAGATGGAGAATGAAGGCAAACAACTTTCTGTAATAAACACAGGAAAGTGAGAGAGATGGAATAATGTTTATTACTCATTGACTATAAATAAAACAACCAAGGGGAGGATCACATGAACATTAACAGGCTAGATTGCTCACGTTTTGGCTGACTTGTTATTGTAGATATAGCAACATTCAGCTCCTAGATTAATAGTTGGCTTTGATATAGTTCCATATTTTACTGTCACTTTGAACATTTATTCTCGTAACCACAATTTACCAGCTTCTTTGTGTTAAATTAAATGGAAAACCAGTGCCACACTTACCTTAGCAATAAGCAGCCACACAAACTTTGTCTTTGGTTTTGCTGCAGTTTCTTTTCCTGTTAGAGGGAGATTAAAGAATGCAGAATTAATGACAGACAATCCATCAAAAAATAGTTTTCCCCTGAGATTCCAAATTCAACACATTCCAGTACATAAGAAACCCAGTTTCTGCAAGGGTTTTAGCTTTTTACTTTGCGCATCCAATATAAGGCTTTTGTATTAAGATATCTCACCAATGTTTTTGTGGTCCATGAGAAAACACATTTAATCATGATGTATGTGCATTTAAAAGTCTTGAATACTTGAAAACACATTATGACCTTTTTTTGCACAACATCATTTCATAAAGCTTTTTGTTTAAATTTAAACAGACAAGTAGGTCAAAATGAAATTTTCATTT
Organism: Bombina bombina; assembly: GCF_027579735.1. Taxonomy (NCBI): domain Eukaryota; kingdom Metazoa; phylum Chordata; class Amphibia; order Anura; family Bombinatoridae; genus Bombina; species Bombina bombina. Next base: position 925,694,274 of record NC_069503.1, on the reverse strand, counting down.
TCAGATACAGCGCTTCGGAATCTGTTGGCGCTTTATAAATAAATAATAATACTATACAATGCAATTTAAAAAAAAATTCTAGTTTACTTCTTTTATTTTTCTCTGTCGCCTTGGTGGAAACTTGGCCCCTTTTCATGAGGGCATATTAAACATGTGCATGTTCTGAGGACTATGTGGCGGCAGTATGTGTAGCAATGTTAAACAAGCAACCTATAGTAGCTCCTGATACTCTGGTAAAACTCCATGGTAAACTAAGCTAGGAGAGGTGACAGGGGTTGGAGCACTGTCTCATAAAGAACACTGAGCACAGAATTTTTGTATTTTTCAAATTGTATACCTTGGACCTGCTGAAACTCCACATTTGCCTTTGTATTGCTATTTATGGATGTAACTAGAGCTTTTATTTAGTGTTGAAAATGTTGCACATTTTAATAATCACAACTGTGTTTTTGGTTAATAAAAATAAAAAAAATATCTCTTGATTTTGTAATGGTAAAAATGTCCTGTGTTGATATTGTTTCCTGCAATAAAAAGAATAAAAAAAAAAAAAAGAAAATATCTCTAATGCAACATTTATACATCGACTCAGCTTAGACATGGTCATAAAAATGTTCATTAATGCTTGCAATAAAGTGTTCGGGGCCCGATCTGATATGCAGCGTCGCCTGCAAAAGCCGGCGACGCCAAATTTTGCGCTGGTTTGGTATCACATATACGGCGTAACATAGAAGTTACGCTCGTATATTTCTGCCTTCGGCCGTAGTATTTTGGCCCATAGACAGGTACGCGCAGTTTGGTATCCAATATACAGCGTAAGGACTTACGTGGCGAACTATTAACTATATTATATTATTATTAAGGGGGGATAGGGTGGGTTTTAGAGTATGGGTGTGTGGGTGGTGGGTTGTAATGGGGGGGGGTTGTTCTTTTTTTTCACAGGTAAAAGAGCTGATTACTTTTGGGCAATGCCCCACAAAATGGCCTTTTAAGGCTGGTAATAGAGCTGATTACTTTTTGTAATTTAGTTTAGGGTAGGGACATTTTTTTATTTTGGGGGGCTTTGTTATTTTATTAGGGGGCTTAGATTAGGTGTAATTAGCTTAAAATTCTTGTAATCTTTTTTTATTTTTTGTAATTTAGTGGGGTTTTTTTTGTAATTTAGTTTAGTGTATTTAATTATATTTTAGTTTAGATAATTGTAGTTTATTTAATTAATTTATTGATAGTGTAGGTGTATTTGTAACTTAGGTTAGGATTTATTTTACAGGTAAATTGGTAATTATTTTAACTAGGTAGCTATTAAATAGTTATTAACTACTTAATAGCTATTGTACCTAGTTAAAATAAATATAAGTTACCTGTAAAATAAATATAAACCCTAAAATAGCTACAATGTAATTATTAATTATATTGTAGCTATCTTAAGGTTTATTTTATAGGTAAGTATTTAGTTTTAAATAGGAATATTTTAGTTAATAAGATTAATATTATTTAGATTTATTGCAATAATAATTAAGATAGGGGTGTTAGGGTTAGATTGGGTTAATATAGTTAATATATATAATATAATAACTATATTAACTATATTAACCCTAATATAATTAGGATTAATATAGTTAATATAGGTGGCGGCGGTGTAGGGGGGTCAGATTAGGGGTTAATATATTTAATATAGGTGGCGACGGTGTAGGGGGATTAGATTGGGGTTAATATATTTAATATAGGTGGCGGCGGTGTAGGGGGGTCAGATTACAGGCAAAAGAGCTGATTACTTTGGGACAATGCCCCGCAAAAGGCCCTTTTAAGGGCTGGTAATAGAGTTGGTTACTTTGGGGCAATGCCCCGCAAAAGGCCCTTTTAAGGGCTGGTAATAGAGCTGGTTACTTTGGGGCAATGCCCTGCAAAAGGCCTTTTTCAGGGCTATTTGTAATTTACTTTAGGGTAGGGACATTTTAGTATTTTAGGGGTAATACATTTATTATAGGTGGCGGCGGGGTAGGGGGATTATATTAGGGGTTAATCATTTTAATATAGGTGGCAGCGGGGTAGGGGGATTAGATTAGGGGGTAATATAGTTAATATAGGTGGTGCCGGGGTAGGGGGATTAGATTAGGGGGTAATGTAGTTAAAATAGGTGGCGGCGGTGTAGGGGGATCATATTAGGGGGTAATATAGTTAATGTAGGTGGCGGCGGGGTAGGAGGCTCACATTAGGGGGTAATATAGTTAATGTAGGTGGTGGCGGTGTAGGGGGCTCACATTAGGGGGTAATGTAGTTAAAATAGGTGGCGGCGGGGTAGGGGGCTCACATTAGTGGTTAATCATTTTAATGTAGGGGGTGGCGGTGTAGGGGGATTAGATTAGGGGTTAATATATTTAATATAGGTGGCGGCGGTGTAGGGGGGTCAGTTTACAGGTAAAAGAGCTGATTACTTTGGGACAATGCCCCGCAAAAGGCCCTTTTAAGGGCTGGTAATAGAGCTGGTTACTTTGGGGCAATGCCCCGCAAAAGGCCCTTTTCAGGGCTATTTGTAATTTACTTTAGGGTAGGGAGATTTTAGTATTTTAGGGGGTAATACATTTATTATAGGTGGCGGCGGGGTAGGGGGATTAGATTAGGGGTTAATCATTTTAATATAGGTGGCGGCAGGGTAGGGGGATTAGATTAGGGGGTAATATAGTTAATATAGGTGGCGGCGGGGTAGGGGGATTAGATTAGGGGGTAATGTAGTTAAAATAGGTGGCGGCGGTGTAGGGGGATCATATTAGGGGGTAATATAGTTAATGTAGGTGACGGCGGGGTAGGGGGCTTACATTAGGGGGTAATATAGTTAATGTAGGTGGCGGCAGTGTAGGGGGCTCACATTAGGGGGTAATGTAGTTAAAATAGGTGGCGGCGGGGTAGGGGGCTCACATTAGTGGGTAATAATTTTAATAAAGATGGCGGCGGTGTAGGGGGATTACGTTAGGGGTTAACAATTTTAATATAGGTGGCGGCGGTGTAGGGGGATTAGATTAGGGGTTAATATATTTAATATAGGTAGCGGCGGTGTAGGGGGGTCAGATTACAGGTAAAAGAGCTGATTACTTTGGGACAATGCCCTGCAAAAGGCCCTTTTAAGGGCTGGTAATAGAGCTGGTTACTTTGGGGCAATGCCCCACAAAAGGCCCTTTTAAGGGCTGGTAATAGAGCTGGTTACTTTGGGGCAATGCCCCGCAAAAGGCCCTTTTCAGGGCTATTTGTAATTTAGTTTAGGGTAGGGACATTTTAGTATTTTAGGGGTAATACATTTATTATAGGTGGCGGCGGGGTAGGGGGATTAGATTAGTGGTTAATCATTTTAATATAGGTGGCGGCGGGGTAGGGGGATTAGATTAGGGGGTAATATAGTTAATATAGGTGGCGGCGGGGTAGGGGATTAGATTAGGGGGTAATGTAGTTAAAATAGGTGGCGGCGGTGTAGGGGGATCATATTAGGGGGTAATATAGTTAATGTAGGTGGCGGCGGTGTAGGGGGCTCACATTAGGGGGTAATGTAGTTAAAATAGGTGGCGGTGGGGTAGGGGGCTCACATTAGGGGGTAATAATTTTAATATAGGTGGCGGCAGGGTAGGGGGATTAGATTAGGGGGTAATATAGTTAATATAGGTGGCGGCGGGGTAGGGGGATTAGATTAGGGGGTAATGTAGTTAAAATAGGTGGCGGCGGTGTAGGGGGATCATATTAGGGGGTAATATAGTTAATGTAGGTGACGGCGGGGTAGGGGGCTTACATTAGGGGGTAATATAGTTAATGTAGGTGGCGGCAGTGTAGGGGGCTCACATTAGGGGGTAATGTAGTTAAAATAGGTGGCGGCGGGGGTAGGGGGCTCACATTAGTGGGTAATAATTTTAATAAAGATGGCGGCGGTGTAGGGGGATTACGTTAGGGGTTAACAATTTTAATATAGGTGGCGGCGGTGTAGGGGGATTAGATTAGGGGTTAATATATTTAATATAGGTAGCGGCGGTGTAGGGGGGTCAGATTACAGGTAAAAGAGCTGATTACTTTGGGACAATGCCCTGCAAAAGGCCCTTTTAAGGGCTGGTAATAGAGCTGGTTACTTTGGGGCAATGCCCCACAAAAGGCCCTTTTAAGGGCTGGTAATAGAGCTGGTTACTTTGGGGCAATGCCCCGCAAAAGGCCCTTTTCAGGGCTATTTGTAATTTAGTTTAGGGTAGGGACATTTTAGTATTTTAGGGGTAATACATTTATTATAGGTGGCGGCGGGGTAGGGGGATTAGATTAGTGGTTAATCATTTTAATATAGGTGGTGGCGGGGTAGGGGGATTAGATTAGGGGGTAATATAGTTAATATAGGTGGCGGCGGGGTAGGGGATTAGATTAGGGGGTAATGTAGTTAAAATAGGTGGCGGCGGTGTAGGGGGATCATATTAGGGGGTAATATAGTTAATGTAGGTGGCGGCGGTGTAGGGGGCTCACATTAGGGGGTAATGTAGTTAAAATAGGTGGCGGTGGGGTAGGGGGCTCACATTAGGGGGTAATAATTTTAATATAGATGGCGGCAGTGTAGGGGGATTACATTAGGGGTTAATAATTTTCATGTAGGTGGCGGCGGTGTAGGGGGATCACATTAGGGGGTTAGACGTTTAATGTAGGTGGCGGCGGCGGTTTAGGGGTTAATATATTTATTGTTAGGGGTGAGAGGGGGGGTTGCGGATAGAGGGGTATACGTGTCGAGCTATGTTTGGGAGGCGTGTTAGACAGTTATGGGAGATTTTATAATTTAGTTAGTTTTTTTATGCGGCGGCAGTTTCTAAAGTGCCGTAAGTCACTGGCGACTCCAGAAATTTGTACTTACGCAGATTTCTGGACATCGCTAGTTTGTCAGACTTACGGCACTTTAGCAACTGCCGGCTCCGTATATGAGATAGCTCGATGTGTGAGCTGAAACTACGGGCGGCGCAGGTTTCCACGCTTGCGCCGAAACCTGCACCGTATTTCGGATCGCGCCCCAGGTGTTTAAATATTTTAATTATTAAATTAATGGGGTGGGGGAATCTGAAATAATTAATTTTACACTTGCCATGCCTCTTTGCTTCCATAAAGTTCCTTCAAAATCATGGAGTGACCCCTTTTTTATAGTTATCATTTGTTTGCTTTTCTAATGATTAATGATTTTTTAAATGCAAGAGGTCTTCTACTTATGGACTGGGAGGGCTTATAAAAAGTTACAAAAAAATACTGTACTGTATATTCAAGGCAATTTTAAGTGACAGGAATCAAGGCAATTGTTATCTGAGGCTCTAGTTTGGAAGCTTTTTTGCTTTCTATTATAGGATAAAGACTACCATGTTCAGGTAATGTGTTGCTTGGGATGACTAGGAAATGAGGACTGATGACGAAACGGATTGGACAGGTCTGGGCCTCAAACAGAGATAGAAAATTATTTTAAAACAGATGAGACAGAGAAAAAAGATAAAAGGACTGAGTAGTGTGAGGAACAATATGAAATTAAGAGGAAAGTAATAAGCCAGTTTAGTTAAAAGGATAGTTTCTTTAGTAGATTGTGATTTTAATGGATGGACCTTTTAATGGACCAACACAATTAAGTTTTTTGTTTTGTTTGTTTGTTTTATTCCATAAGTTTTCAAGACCTTACATGTCTCTTCTACAGATGTAAGAGTATTAGGTTGTTTCTCAGGCATTCACTTTCCCTTTGGCATAACTGTTCTGCATCTGCATATGCAGAGTAGTATGTTGTGCTTAAAGGGTTGTGAATTTTTAATCCTTTTGGTATGATAATCAGCCAATAGGATTGAGCTCGCATTCTATTGGCTGATTGGAACAGCCAATAGAATGCAAACTCAATCCTATTGGCTGATTGGATCAGCCAATAGGATTGAACTTCAATCCTATTGGATGATTGCATCAGCCAATAGGATTTTTTCTACCTTAATTCCGATTGGCTGATAGAATTCTATCAGCCAATTGGAATCTAAGGGACGCCATCTTGGATGACGTCACTTAAAGGAACCGTCATTCAGTAAGAAGACTTCGTTTGAAGAGGATGCTCCGCGTCGGATGCCTTGAAGATGGACCCGCTCCACGTCGGATGGATGAAGATAGAAGATGCCGTCTGGATGAAGACTTCTGCCCGTCTGGAGGACCACTTCGCCCGGCTTGGATGAAGACTTCTTCCGGCTTCGTTGAGGACTTCGGCCCAGTTGGATGAAGACTTCTGACGCTTTCTTTAGGATGGATGTCCAGTCTTCAGAACAATGGGGATCTTAGGTTTTTTTAGATAGTATTTTATTTGGGGGGTTGGTTGTGTGGGTGGTGGGTTTTACTGTTGGGGGGTTGTTTGTATTTTTTTTTACAGATAAAAGAGCTGATTTCTTTGGGGCAATGCCCCGCAAAAGACCCTTTTAAGGGCTATTGATAGTTCAGTTTAGGCTAGGTTTTTTTATTTTATTTTGGGGGGCTTTTTAGCCTATGGCTATTAGATTAGGTGTAATTAGTTTAAATATATTGTAATTTGTTTATTATTTTTTGTAATTTAGTGTTTTTTTTGTACTTTAGCTAATTTCATTTAATTTATTTAAGTGTTTTTAGTTTAGTTTATTTATTTAATTATAGTGTAAGGTTAGGTGTTATTGTAACTTAGGTTAGGTTTTATTTTACAGGTTCTTTTGTATTTATTTTAGCTAGGTAGTTATTAAATAGTTAATAACTATTTAATAACTATTCTACCTAGTTAAAATAAATACAAACTTGCCTATAACATAAAAATAAACCCTAAGATAGCTACAATGTAACTATTAGTTATATTGTAGCTAGCTTAGGGTTTATTTTACAGGTAAGTATTTAGTTTTAAATAGGAATTATTTAGGTAATAATCATTTTTATTTACATTTATTGTAATTATATTTAAGTTAGGGGGTGTTAGGGTTAGGGTTAGGTTTAGGGGTTAATACATTTAGTATAGGGGCGGCAGATTAGGGGTTAATAAATGTAGGTAGGTGGCAGCGATGTTAGGGACGGCAGATTAGGGGTTAATAATATTTAACTAATGTTTGCGATGCAGGAGTGTGGCGGTTTAGGGGTTAATATGTTTATTATAGTGGCGGCGACGTTGGGGTCGGCAGATTAGGGGTTAATAAGTGTAGGTAGGTTGCGGCGACATTAGGGGCGGCAGATTAGGGGTTAATAAATACAATGCAGGTGTCGGCGATGTCGGGGCAGCAGATTAGGGGTTAATACATATAATGTAGGTGGCGGCGGTGTCCGGAGCGGCCGATTAGGGGTTAATAAGTATAATGCAGGTGTCGTCGATATCGAGGCAGCAGATTAGGGGTTAATAAGTGTAAGGTTAGGGGTGTTTAGACTTGGGGTTCATGTTAGGGTGTTAGGTGTAAACATAAATTTTGTTTCCCCATAGGAATCAATGGGGCTGCGTTACTGAGTTTTACGCTGAAATTTTTGCAGGTGTAAGACTTTTTCTCAGCCGGCTCTCCCCGTTGATCACTATGGGGAAATTGTGCACGAGCATGTATAACCAGCTCACCGCTGACTAAAGCAGCACTGGTATTGGAGTGCGGTATGGAGCACAATTTGGCTCAACACTCACTTCTTGCCTTTTAACGCCGGGTTTGTAAAAACCTGTAATACCAGCGCTGCAGGTAAGTGAGCGGTGAGACAAAACTGCTCGTTAGCACCGCATAGCCTCTAATGCAAAACTCGTAATCTAGCCGTAAATTTGAAACTTTTTAATTTAATTTAATGTTGAACAGTGCTAATCAACTAATACCTCGACAGTGGAGAAAACAGACATCCCGTCCCTACAAATGTGGCTACAAGAATTTCAGCAAAACCTTAAACTTGAAAGATATCACTATTTAATAACTAACACCCTAGGCACTTTTTATGATATGATGTTTTTTGGGAGTCCTGACCAAATCGCCTGATGACCATACCAGCCTAATCGTAGCTAAACCCTCATTCACCTATTATGTTTAATTTGACAAATCTTACCTTCAATACTTTTTTTACAATATAACAACTTCCATATTTTTGTGACAAGTTAATTTGTGTTAATATTCTTTATTTACCAATGAATCATTGCTTTTTTATACTGTTTTTATTGGTATAATTATATTGAAAATTTTCAATCTTTATTATAACAAAGTTGGTGGTTTAAACCCACCTCTCAACTATGTGATGGACTGCCTCAGGCCTAGTCTTTGAGATCACATCTGTTAAGCGACCATGATAAAATGTAACATTTTATCAAATCAAGCTTGAATGGACTTGATTGACTTTAGCAATCAACTCTTTGTACTTGAAATCAGGGTCATCTTTAATATTGACTGTACCCTGGCAAACATTTTCTTGGGCACCCCCATGCAATTTCGCTTTCCACCCCAACATCCCAAAAAACAACTAAATCAATTTATTTTATAATTTTGTTTTTAAATTATTAGCCCAGCAGTGGATCGTCCTCTCCTGGGCTAATCGTTTTTAAAAAAAAAACATTGCAATATGTGAAACTGGACCTAAGCAGTACTAATAAGTAAATAAATATATAAATTCCTCCACTTTGGATTAGTTTAATATGCTTTTGAATGTGATTCTGGTGTAAGGTTAGCTGGTTAAAGAGATTTAGGGTAGCCATCAGGAGCAAAGCTATGTAAAGACTGAGGAGGAAGCATGGAGGTGCAGACAAATATAAGTTTACCGACAGAAACAGCAGAACTTCTATGGGAAGATGTAAAATCTGAGACAGAGAGGAAAAAAACCTATAAAAATAAACCTTATCTTAATGTGTGAAGTATCAGCATGACACTATACATCAGCCACAGTAGCACATGCCCCTTCTTTGCTAGGAACCAGTTCCCTCTCACTCTGCACTAGACAATGCTGCATGGGGGAGGGGCGTGTGTGCACTCACTTATTCTTCCCACTGACACCTTTCTACAAAGCACTGTTCCCCTAACAAACTTCAGTTAGTTGATCTTAGGGCCACAGCAGAAACAGCAGGGCTAAGGGGACCTGCAGACTGGATGCTGTCTGACCAAGGCTGCATGGATACAGTGTGAGACAAGTCATACAGTCTCAAGACTGAAGAGAGCAGTGTGTGCAGCTGCACAGATGCTCAAATCCTCACGTGCCTGCCGCTCCAGCTTTCTGCTGCATGTGCCTACAGTCAGCCCTACCCAGAAACAATCCCCACCACCAGAGCAGTTTCCTGGTAACAGTGGTAACCCCAGCAGGACCTTTTCTGATGCAGTGGAATTGGCTGGATGCCGAGTTATGGCTTAGCATTCAGTGCTGCACAGTGCACATCTAAAACAGCACATGGCACTGGCTTGGCATGTCACATGACACCGGCACAGTCTGGCACATTTTCTCACAAATAAATATAAGCAGAGAACTTTTGACTGTGACAGTATTAGAACTGACTGTGTGTCTCCCCATGTCACATGACATCAGCAGTCTCGGATGAAACAAAAAAAAACTTTTTTTTTTTTTTTAGGACTCTTGGGCCCCTCAACAAAGACTGGGCCCTGGGCAGCTGCCCCTTTTGCCCTGTGTTAAAGACGGCCCTGCTTGAAATGAACTGTCTACCATAACAGTTTTTGGTATACATCTCGTTATGTATGTTCTGACAACAATTCTTGTAATAAGTTTGTTATTTATGATGTCAACTATAATAAAAAGTATTAATAAAAAAAATTGAGAACACATGAAATAACAAAACAAAAAAAATCAAGGTTGTACTGTTCTACATTTCCTGCCAGGCTTATCAATATTTTCCATCTCTTTATTACACTGCAAGGTAATAAGAAACAAGTTAATAGGGAAGAATTTCAAGTTGTTAAAAGTGTCATTAAACTCTTTGCTTATATATTCACTATATCTAATCAAGAATGTTATACATAGCATAAGATCTACATAGAAATTTTATATGCATTTAAAATGTCCTTTCTGTTAAAATTTACAATGTTTGGTACCTGGGATACACCGTTGAAAAAGTTTTTGTGTGTGTTTATCTTTTTAGTATGTTTTCTCATACACTGAGTATAGTGATCATCATGTAGCATGTCACAGGGTAACTGCAGAAAAGTATGCAATGTACACTCAAGTGTTTCAAAGAACAGTGAAGAACACAGTTTTCAGAGATAAACTACAAGAATAGCTGCCCCAATAAAGATCCAAAGTCTGTTACATACTGTATGTCTCTTGTATTTTGGGAGAGAAAGGCATGCTTAGCTAAATGTAGTATACATAATGCTCATATTTATTAATAAAATATGGATTTGGAAGAGTAGGTAGAATAGAAGGGCTCTTCTAATAATAGACTTTTATAACAAGAGCAGTGAAGAATTTAAAAAGTGCCTTTGTAGCCTTTGATGATTGAAGTTTTGCAGGACACATGGACCTTCTAAAAATGATTATGCTTTTTGAGGCAAACTTTGGTTTTGGTTATGAATAGATATCACATAACACAGAGACATCTAGAAAAGCCATGTGTTAGTTTAGAAGCCTTATATTATGCATAAAACTTTTGCTTTAAAATGTTTTATGATATATGTGTGTGTGTATGTGTATATGTGTGTGTGTTTGTTTGTATGGGTCTATTTGTGTGTGTGTGTGTGTATGTGTATACAGGGAGTGCAGAATTATTAGGCAAGTTGTATTTTTGAGGATTAATTTTATTATTGAACAACAACCATGTTCTCAATGAACCCAAAAAACTCATTAATATCAAAGCTGAATAGTTTTGGAAGTAGTTTTTAGTTTGTTTTTAGTTATAGCTATTTTAGGGGGATATCTGTGTGTGCAGGTGACTATTACTGTGCATAATTATTAGGCAACTTAACAAAAAACAAATATATACCCATTTCAATTTTTTATTTTTACCAGTGAAACCAATATAACATCTCAACATTCACAAATATACATTTCTGACATTCAAAAACAAAACAAAAACAAATCAGTGACCAATATAGCCACCTTTCTTTGCAAGGACACTCAAAAGCATGCCATCCATGGATTCTGTCAGTGTTTTGATCTGTTCACCATCAACATTGCGTGCAGCAGCAACCACAGCCTCCCAGACACTGTTCAGAGAGGTGTACTGTTTTCCCTCCTTGTAAATCTCACATTTGATGATGGACCACAGGTTCTCAATGGGGTTCAGATCAGGTGAACAAGGAGGCCATGTCATTAGATTTTCTTCTTTTATACCCTTTCTTGCCAGCCACGCTGTGGAGTACTTGGATGCGTTTGATGGAGCATTGTCCTGCATGAAAATCATGTTTTTCTTGAAGGATGCAGACTTCTTCCTGTACCACTGCTTGAAGAAGGTGTCTTCCAGAAACTGGCAGTAGGACTGGGAGTTGAGCTTGACTCCATCCTCAACCCGAAAAGGCCCCACAAGCTCATCTTTGATGATACCAGCCCAAACCAGTACTCCACCTTGCTGGCGTCTGAGTCGGACTGGAGCTCTCTGCCCTTTACCAATCCAGCCACGGGCCCATCCATCTGGCCCATCAAGACTCACTCTCATTTCATCAGTCCATAAAACCTTAGAAAAATCAGTCTTGAGATATTTCTTGGCCCAGTCTTGACGTTTCAGCTTGTGTGTCTTGTTCAGTGGTGGTCGTCTTTCAGCCTTTCTTATCTTGGCCATGTCTCTGAGTATTGCACACCTTGTGCTTTTGGGCACTCCAGTGATGTTGCAGCTCTGAAATATGGCCAAACTGGTGGCAAGTGGCATCTTGGCAGCTGCACGCTTGACTTTTCTCAGTTCATGGGCAGTTATTTTGCGCCTTGGTTTTTCCACACGCTTCTTGCGACCCTGTTGACTATTTTGAATGAAACGCTTGATTGTTCGATGATCACGCTTCAGAAGCTTTGCAATTTTAAGAGTGCTGCATCCCACTGCAAGATATCTCACTATTTTTGACTTTTCTGAGCCTGTCAAGTCCTTCTTTTGAACCATTTTGCCAAAGGAAAGGAAGTTGCCTAATAATTATGCACACCTGATATAGGGTGTTGATGTCATTAGACCACACCCCTTCTCATTACAGAGATGCACATCACCTAATATGCTTAATTGGTAGTAGGCTTTCGAGCCTATACAGCTTGGAGTAAGACAACATGCATAAAGAGGATGATGTGGTCAAAATACTCATTTGCCTAATAATTCTGCACACAGTGTATGTGTGTGTGTATTTGTATGTGTGCGTGTGTATGTGTGTGTGTATATGTGTGCGTGTGTGTGTGTGTATGTGTGTGTCTGTATGTGTGCGTGTATGTGTATATGTGTGTGTATGTGTGTGTGTGTGTATGTGTATGTGTGTATATGTGTGTGCACCAAACTCCAGTCTCCTACTCCAGCACAGGATGTGCAATATGGCCTGCACTATTTATTTTACTTACCTGCTACAAATTGCCTTTTTCTAACTTTTTTCTACCAGCAATTTTACAGCTGTGCTCTTTCCAGCCGTCTGTAAGCAATGCGAACTGATGATACAGACTTTAAGCCCCAGCCACCTGCACTGCTGCATTGGCTTCTGCGTCCCTCAATGAGATTTCCTTGTTTTCCTGTAGGCCATTCCAGCTCTGCAACACCAACACGACAGTGCAGGGTCCCCCAAAGTGTAGTGCCTGTGGTTGGTGCCCCCAAAGGGTGAGCCTAATTTATATGTAAGAACAGAGGGAAAAAACGAGAACACAGAGAGGACTATTCCTGTTATGTCTAGTATTGTCAAAAAGGTATTAAAAGGAAAAACAGTTGACAAAAAGAAGCAAAATAATATAAATATAAATTCTATAAATTAAGTACTAGTGGTGAGGGCACTCCCCTCATTGGGGGGTAGTTATCAAGCTGTCAACCTCAAATACGCTGGAATTCCGCAGCGTATTTGTGGCGAGGCTGATTCGCCTTAGTTATCAAGCCCTGCTGCCCGGCAAAAGTAGAATTTAGTGACGTAAGCTTCGATCCGCCGGGCTCAGTCCGACACAGATCGATTCTTACGTCACTCCAGATGTTCCCCACACAAGTGCGGCACAATCTGACTACTTTTGCTAGTTATCAAAAAACTAGCAGGTACGCTCGGCACTTTTCCGGCCCAGCGTACACCTAATCTAAGCCCCCTAATAAAATAACAAAGCCCCCCAAAATAAAAAAAATCCCTACCCTATTCTACATTAAAAAGTAAACAGCTCTTTTGCCTTACCAGCCCTTAAAAGGGCCTTTTGCGGGGCATGCCCCAAATAATGGAGGACTTTGTTATTTTATTAGGGGGCTTAGATTAGGTGTAAGTAGCTTAAAATTGTTGTAATATTTTTTAAATGTTTGTAACTTATTTTTTTTATTTTTTGTAACAGCTTTTTTTATTTTTTGTACTTTAGTTAGTTTATTTAATTGTATTTAATTGTAGTTATTTGTAGGTAATTAATTTAATTAATTTAATGATAGTGTAGTGTTAGGTTTAATTGTAACTTAGGTTAGGATTTATTTTACAGGTAATTTTGTATTTCTTTTAGCTAGGTAGTTATTAAATAGTTAATAACTATTTAATAACTATTCTAACTAGCTAAAATAAATACAAAGTTACCTGTAAAATAAATTTAAATCCTAAAATAGCTACAATGTAATTATTAATTATATTGTAGCTATCTTAGGGTTTATTTTACAGGTAAGTATTTAGTTTTAAATAGGAATAATTTATTAAAGTATAGTGTAGTGTTAGGTGTGATTGTAACTAGTTTTTATTTTACAGGTAAATTTCTCTTTATTTTAGCTAGGTAGCCATTAAATAGTTAATAACTATTTAATAGCTATTGTACCTAGTTAAAATAAATTGAAAGTTGCCTGTAAAATTAAAATAAATCCTAAGATAGCTACAATATAATTATTATTTATATTGTAGCTATTTTAGGGTTTATTTTAAAGGTATTTAGTTTTAAATAGGATTCATTTAGTTAATAAGAGTTAAATTTATTCAGATGTATTTAATTAATATTTAAGTTAGGGGGGTGTTAGGGTTAGTGTTAGACTTAGGTTTAGGGGTTAATAATTTTATTAGAGTTGCAGCGGTGTAGGGGGGGCAGGTTAGGGGTTAATAATTTTATTACAGTGGCGGCGGTGTAGTGGGGGGCAGGATAGGGGTTAATAAATTTATTATAGGTGGCGACAGTGTAGGGGGGTTAGATTAGGGGTTAATAAGTTTAATATAGGTTGCGGCGGGGTCCAGGAGCGGCGGTTAAGGGGTTAAACTATTTATTTAGTTGCGGCGGGGTCCGGGATCCGCAGGATAGGGGTTAATAAATTTATTCTAGGTGGCGGCGGTATAGGGGGGGGCAGGATAGGGGTTAGTAGGTATAATGTAGGTGGCGGCGGTGTCCGGGAGCGGCGGTTTAGGGGTTAATACATTTATTATAGTTGCAGTGGGGTCTAGGAGCGGCGGTTTAGGGGTTAGTAACTTTATTTAGTTGCGGGGGGCTCCGGGGGCGCCGGTATAGGGGGTAGAACAGTGTAATTAGTGTGAGTGCTTAGTGACAGGGGTATCAATAAAGCTGTGAAAAAGCCGAAGAGCAGCGAGATCGGATGAGTGATAACTATCACAGTCCGCTGCTCATCGCCCCGTACTTGGTGCGCGGCTTTTTGACAGCTTTTTTGATAACTTAGGCGAACGTATTCAGGTCTGCGGTGGCGATGTGAGGCGAGCTTAGGCAGGCGTATTGGTCCGGCGAAGGCAGGTAAAGTAGACGGCTTGATAAGTACCCCTCATTGTCTCTAGTAGTCTGATGATAAGTACTACACCAATACATTTTTTTATCTGATTTGTCTTGACATAATGAAATTTAATCATGTGTTGTTGATTTTTTTTTAATTTAAAAATATAAGGGCATGTTGCCTGTCTTCTGCAGAGTGGAATAAGGAACTTAGCACAATTCACCATAATTTTAAATAAGTCTAATTTGTACTTGCAAAACAAGGGAAGTGAGTAACTCAATTGCATTGATCACCTGTGCTCAGTAGGTCCCCCTCTTCTCTGCACTACCTCAGCACTCTTTTGAGGTAGAAAAACAAATGTAATGGAGACAAGCATGAGTGAGATACTATCTCATTAATAATTTGAGATTTGATCCATTACGGAAACTGAAATAGAAGGTTCTTTTTAGCCAACTAATATATTGTAAAACCTCACAACTCACCCCTATCTAAGGACTATATTACAAGTGGAGCGCTAAAATGTTAGCGCTATCGAGCACTAACACTGCACAAGAAAAAATCAATAGTAATCTTATTCTTGAGCCTAATTTACAAGTTGAAATTAAGATGGTAGTAGTGCTTGAGCGAAAGCCTCAGGCACACTAAAAACTGGAGGTCAGATAGCACAGCCGCTCTAAAACCCTCACTTCTATGGGGCGCACTACAAAACTCCTGGCTTTGCCTTGAGTTCTAAGTTGAAGGTGCGCTAAACCAAAGGTGCGTTAAAAAATGGAAATAGTTTTGTTCTTCACACACAATATATATATATATATATTTATATACAGTATATATATATATATATATATATATATATATATATATATATATATATATAATCAAAAATATTCACAACAGCCACCCAGGGTGCTTCCAAAGAAATCGATATTCAGCAAAGTTCTGTGAGGCTGAGAAACCGGTTGAAGTTTGTACTTTTTCATTTTGACCTCATGTTGGTCTTTTAATAAAGTTTTTAAACATTGACACACTACTTGGAAGCATCTTTTTGTGAAAGTACTTACCTTCCCCTGAGGTTTACAACAGTGAGTGTTCCTGCAGTTGGGAGTTATAACCACCAGGTGGACAGAGTTCAGATCTGGAGGTCAGCCAGTTAACAGGCTGTGAGTTGTTAGCCTGCTCCTACCAGCACAAGAGAGTGTTTTCTTAAATGTGAGTACCCTTACTCCCAGTGTCTTAGAGTCACCACTTTTGAAGATTGAAACACACATGGGCGCCTCTTTGTTTTCTTATATCATTTCAGGTATCAAGTAAGTATGCTTGGTCTCTGGAACAAGGTGAGCATACACAGGTACAAGGAAAGAATGCTTGGTCTCTGGAATAAAGTGAAAATACACAGGTACTAGGAAAGAATGCTTGGTCTCTGGAATAAGGTGAACATACACAGGTACAAGATAAGTACAGTTGCAAGAAAAAGTATGTGAACCCTTTGGAATGATATGGATTTCTGCACAAATTGGTCCTAAAATGTGATCTGATCATCATCTAAGTCACAACAATAGACAATCCCAGTCTGCTTAAACTAATAACACACAAATAATGAAATGTTGCCATGTTTTTATTGAACACACCTTGTAAACATTCACAGTGCAGGTGGAAAAAGTATGTGAACCCTTGGATTTAATAACTGGTTGAACCTCCTTTGGCAGCAATAACTTCAACCAAACGTTTCCTGTATTTGCAGATCAGATGTGCACAATGGTCAGGAGTAATTATTGACCATTCCTCTTTACAGAACTGTTTCAGTTCAGCAATATTCTTGGGATGTCTGGTGTGAATCGCTTTCTTGAGGTCATGCCACAGCATCTCAATAGGGTTGAGGTCAGGACTCTGACTGGGCCACTTCAGAAGGCATATTTTCTTCTGTTTAAGCCATTCTGTTGTTGATTTACTTCTATGCTTTGGGTCATTGTCCTGTTGCAACACCCATCTTCTGTTGAGCTTCAGCTGGTAGACAGATGGCCTTAAGTTCTCCTGCAAAATGTCTTGATAAACTTGGGAATTAATTTTTCCTTCGATGATAGCAATCCGTCCAGGCCCTGATGCAGCAAAGCAGCCCCAAACCATGATGCCCCCACCACCATACTTCACATTTGGGATGAGGTTTTGATGTTGGTGTGCTGTGCCTCTTTTTCGCCACACATAGTGTTGTGTGTTTCTTCCAAACAATGCAACTTTGGTTTCATCTGTCCACAGAATATTTTGCCAGTACTGCTGTGGAACATCCAGGTGCTCTTGTGCAAACTGTAAACGTGCAGCAATGTTTTGTTTGGACAGCAGTGGCTTCCTCTGTGGTATCCTCCCATGAAATCCATTCTTGTTTAGTGTTTTACGTATTGTAGATTCGCTAACAGGGATGTTAGCATTTGCCAGTGACTTTTGTAAGTCTTTAGCTGACACCCTAGGATTCTTCTTCACCTCATTGAGCAGTCTGCGCTGTGCTCTTGCAGTCATCTTTACAGGACGGCCACTTCTAGGGAGAGTAGCAACAGTGCTGAACTTTCTCCATTTATAGACAATTTGTCTTACCGTGGACTGATGAACAGCAAGGCTTTTGGAGATACTTTTATAACCCTTTCCAGCTTTATGCAAGTCAACAATTCTTAATCGTAGGTCTTCTGAGAGCTCTTTTGTGCGAGGCATCATTCACATCAGGCAATGATTCTTGTGAAAGCAAACCCAGAACTGGTGTATGTTTTTTATAGGGCAGGGCAGCTGTAACCAACACCTCCAATCTCATCTCATTGATTGGACTCCAGTTGGCTGACATCTCACTCCAATTAGCTCTTGGAGATTTCATTAGTCTAGGGGTTCACATACTTTTTCCACCTGCACTGTGAATGTTTATATGGTGTGTTCAATAAAAACATGGCAACATTTCATTCTCTGTGTGTTATTAGTTTAAGCAGACTGTGATTGTCTATTGTTGTGACTTAGATGATGATCAGATCACATTTTATGACCAATTTGTGCAGAAATTCATATCATTCCAAAGGGTTCACATACTTTTTCTTGCAACTGTATGCTTGTTCTCTGGAACAAGGTGAGCATACACAGGTACAAGGTAAATATTTGTGATCTCTGAAACAAGGTGAGCATACACAGGTATCAAATAAGTATGCCCTGGCTTACAGGAACCAGAAACAAGGTAGAAAGGCAATAACTCAGCCCGGAGTGGTGGGCTGAGTGAGTTTTTACAGGAACTCTCACACCTCCAGTTGGGAGTTCCAGTAATTAGGACATGGCCCCTTTAAATCTAGACAGTGTGCGGCTGCACGTGCCTAGAGAGCCGCAGCTGAAGGAGTTGAGTCTTGGCATCCCTCCACATGGGATGACGAGACTGAAGAATTCACTCTCAGCGTTCCTCGAGACCGGAAGCATGGGCAGATCTTCAGAGCTTCTTAAGGTAAGGCTTCTGACAAAACCAAAGACACAGGCAGAGAAGATTGTGACTTAAAGTGATTGTAAAGCCTACCTTTTTTTGAAATGCTAGGATTAACCAGTGCAACAAATAAAGGGGACTTTCAGTCATGAAGTATAAAATACTTCATGCTGAAAGTTCCTTTATTTGTCTGCAGTGTTTGCCATGCTGAGCGGCTCAGGCCTCCCGCAGCAGAACACTATTTTGTCAATGAGATGACTTTTCCACCTCTCAACCAATAGCCATATGGGCCAGATGGCATTATACCAGATAGCTAGCATGCTATTGGCTAAGATCACCTCACTGCAAAATAGCGTTCTGGGCAGTCATATAATTCATGACTGAAAGTCCCCTTTATTTGTTGCACTGGTAAATCCTTGAATAACCATTTGTTTAAAGGGACAGTCAACACCAGAATTTTTGTTGTTTAAAAAGATAGATAATCCCTTTATTACAAATTCTCCAGTTTTGCATAACCAACACTTATATTAATACACTTTTTATTTCTGTGACTAACTTGTATCTAAGCATCTTCTGACCGCCCTAATCACATGACTTTTAGTTATTATCTATTGACTTGCATTTTAGCCAATTAGTGAAGTGTCTGCCACTAGCCACGAGCGTGATCACAATGTTATCTATATGGCTTACATGAGCTAGCTCTCCCCTGCTGTGAAAAGCAAATAAAAAAGAGGAGGACTTCAAGGGCTTAGAAATTATCATATGAGCCTTCCTAGGTTTGCTTTCAACTAAGAATACCAAGAGAACAAAGCAAAATTGTTGATAAAAGTAAATTGGAAAGTTGTTTAAAATTACATGCCCTATTTGAAAAATGAAAGGTTTGTTTGGACTTGACTGTCCCTTTAAATGCAAAACATATATTTCGCTTTTAATATAACTTTTATTATGTATAAATATGAGTGAAACACTTTATTTAAATATGTTTTACATGTGTTTGAATATACTTTTATTGCAGCCTTAAAACTTTACTTCAGGTCTCCAGTTGCGGCAACTTTTTTAGCTTGAGCGCAACCACTTGTAATTTGAGCAATGTTTTCCGTGGTCATGGGATCTATTGAAAGTATTGGTTGAGCTAACAAAAATGTCTGTTGCACACTACACATTCTCAAATTAAATCAATAGTTTTCATATTCTTGAGCTCAAATTACATCCACTTCTGCCAAGTTTATTGAGTTGAGTTATAAGGTGATAGCTTCCTCCGGTTCGCTTTAAAACTTTTTTTTTCCTGAGACCAAATGGAGATGCTAGAGAGGTTGTGGAAAGATGGGTACTATGTTACATAAATGTTGAAAAAACCCGCTCTATCCAGAAATGACTTGACCATGTGTCTTACATGATGTTGTCACGCTACGTCCGGTTGTTTAGCAACCTTGTTGCCACAGCTTCATCTTTTTGCAGCCATCACCTTATTTTTCCACTGCCATTGCGTCATTTTGTCGTGGTTCTCACATAATTTTTTCATGTTTTCATCTATTTGACAAAGGACTGCAATGTATATATATATGTATATATATATATATATATATATATATATATATATATATATATATATATATATATATATATATATATATGTATTTAGGTGTTTATATGTATATGTCTGTAAATACATAAATTCACATATAAATACATACATATGTACACACATATATACATATAAACATTTAGACATGTATGTATCTCTAAGTTAAAGCCCTTTCCATGCCTTTTTCTTTCTAACACCTGAGACCTCATACCTTCAAGCCCTTATAACTTTTTGATGCAATTTTTTTTTTAATAATTTTTATTACATGGTTATTATGTGTGTAACTGTACTTATTAGTATAATATTGATTTATTTTGTGCATTTTTTTATTTGAGTGTAACAGTTAACCAGAGCTCTGAGGTTGCACTTTCACGACGTGCGTTAAATTAAGTTGCGCTTAAGCGAGCAAGTTTACTTTCAACTTGTAATATTTGCACTACTTCCAACACACGCAAACAGCCAAGATAAACCTGACATGGCTTACTCAGAACAGTAGGCGTGCCACCTTAAATGGAACCAAGTAAAAATGTCCCTTTAAGCTATCTTGCTATGGTAGTATTTCATTCCTTGATGACATTACATAGATAATTAGAGAGGATCTATCTTTGTGGTTTAAGCAATTTTCATAGAGAACTCCTTATTAACTTTGTCAAACAAAAAAACATCTATAACCCCCAATTTAGATATTAAAATGTCTACATCTTCTATTGTAATGTAAGAGCTTTGCATAACCCCCCACATTCAACATTCTTAAGTTGGTACCAAGAAGCCAGAGAAGTCCAGGAAAGGAGGTCAGGGCAAAACTCTACAGTTCTATGGTAGAGTCTATGCTAAATATAAGTTGTTCAAGTTTACATTGTGTGAAACTGAGCAATGAATAGGGAAAGGAGATAGCAAGGCAGAGCTCCTAAATCAGGAACGTTAGTACATATAGGAGGGACATTTGAGACATCTACACTTGCTTTTGCTTGACAACCTCACCTTAAAGGGACAGTCAAAATTAAACTTTCATGATTCAGATAGGGCATGCAATTTTAAACACATTTCCAATTCACTTTTATCATCATATTTGCTTTGCTCTTTTGGTATTCTTTTTGGAAAGCCAAACCTAGGCTCATATGCTAATTTCTATGCCATTGAACTGCCTCATTTCTCAGTGCTTTTTGACAGTTAGACACTGCTTGTTCATCTGTGTCATATAAATAACGTTATGCTCATTCCTGTGGAGTTATTTAAGAATCTGCACTGAGTGGCTAAACTGCATGCCTGTCAAAAGAACTGGGATACGGGGGCAGTCTGCAGGGGCTTAGAAACAAGGTAATCAGGTAGGTAAAAAGTATATTAATATAACAGCGTTTGTTATGCAAAACTGGGGAATGGGTAATAAAGGGATTATATATCTTTTTAAACAATAAAAATTCTGGAATAGACTGTCCCTTTAAGATATCTTAGCTACTTAATTTTAATTTTAGGGGCCATTTAAAAAAAATGCAGTAAGTTAATTTTGTACACTGGTTTCACTTTATGGTTAACTCTTCATTACCCTGTGTCTTATGCAAACCTCCCAACTGCCTACAATATTTTAACCTACCACATACTGGACATGTTGGAAAGTATAGTTTATTCTTTCATTTTATTTTTTAATTTAAAATGCAAAGTATTTGAGTAACAGAAGAAGGAGACACCTCAGGTGGAAGATTAGTGGGTATCCCTGAATATAACACATTTAAAAAAGCAAAGAAAAAGACAATTCAAAGAGATTCCACAAAATAGTGGGAATATATAGACACATTTTCATGTCATATATTTCTGAAATCCCCCAACAAAAATTCTATAGCTAATCATGTCATCAGCTTCCAAGTTTAAAAAAAAAAGTTATATTGGTGCAAAATTAACCGTTAATAATCTAAAAAAAGTGAATATTTCTTAGTAGTGATGTAGGAAAAGCAGTAGGTACTCACAGTAGTTTGTTGCATGTTTTTTCACAGACCTTAGGGTTGGAGGATTCAGTAGTCACTAGAGATGCTGTTGTCACACCTAGCTGTCAATATCTTATCTACAGCTGTCTGCTACACACAACTATATGTACACAGAGCTGTCTGTCAGTGCTCCTTATAGATATCTGATAGAATTACACGGTTATTGTCATTTATATACTGTATATATATCACACCCTGTCATTGTTTAACCTACTGATGTCATTGTCACCCACACAAACAGCAACCTCCTCCTCTCCCTGTCGGCATTTCTCTTTTTGTAGCTTAAAGGGACATTAAACAACTTTAGATTTTTAAATAAAATGTTTAGTTACTCACAATGAAATAAGTTTGCAATATACTTTAATTTATTTATTTTGGCTCGTTTTCATTTAATTTAAAATCGAGCAAGTTCTAATTCTAAGAACTTTCAATGTACCCTGTTTCCTTCTCAAGGCTAACTCTGCTACACATATATCCCTAAATGACTTCATCAGGAAACAAATAAAAAACAATCGGTTAGATTACGAGTTTTGCGGTAAGGTAAAAAAGCAGCGTTAACAAGTCCTAACGCTGCTTTTTTACGCCCTCTGCTATTACGATTCTTGCAGGTATAGGTGTACCGCACACTTTGTTGGCCTTACCGCAAACCTACTTATGTAAAGTTTGTAAAGCCTTTTGTTCTATGGACTTCAATAGCGCTGGTATTACGAGTTTGTCCTGGGAGGCCAAAAAGTGAGCGTACAGCCTCTACCGACAAGATTCGCAATGCATTTTAAAGTCAGTAGTTGTGAGTTTTATGTTACAACGCTGTAGCATAAAACTCATAACTAAAGTGCTAAAAAGTACACTAACAACCATAAACTACCTATTAACCCCTAAACCGAGGCCCTCCCACATTGCAAACACTATAATACATTTTTTAACCCCTAATCTGCCGCTCCAGACATCGCCGCCACTATAATAAACATATTAACCCCTAAACCGCAGTTCTCCCGCCTTGCAAACACTAGTTAAATATTATTAACCCCTAATCTGCCGTCCCTAACATCGCCACCACCTACATTATACTTATTAACCCCTAATCTTCCGCTCCGGACATCGCCGCCACCTACATTATATTTATTAACCCCTAATATGCTGCCCCCAACATCGCCACCACCTACCTATATTTATTAACCTCTAATCTGCCATCCCCATCGTCACCACCACTATTCTAAATTTATTAACCCTTTAAACCTAAGTCTAACCCTAACCCTAAATTCCCTAACTTAAATATAATTTAAATAAATCTAAATAAAATTACTATCATTAACTAAATTATTCCTATTTAAAACTAAATACTTACCTATAAAATAAACCCTAAACTACCTACAATATAACTAATAGTTACAGTGTATCTAGCTTAGGGTTTATTTTTATTTTACAATCAAGTTTGTATTTATTTTAACTAGATAGAATAGTTACTAAATAGTTATTAACTATTTAATAACTACCTAGCTAAAATAAATACAAATTTACCTGTAAAATAAATTCTAACCTAAGTTACACTAACACCTAACACTACACTACAATTAAATCAATTCCCTACATTATATTCAATTAAATAAAATAAATTAAATTAGCTAAATCACAAAAAAACAAACACTAAATGACAGAAATTTAAAAAACAAATTACAGATCTTTAAACTAATTACACCTAATCTAATAGCCCTATCAAAATAAAAAAGCCCCCCCAAAATAAAAATAAACCCCTAGCCTAAACTAAACTACCAATAGCCCTTAAAAGGGCCTTTTGCAGGGCATTGCCCCAAAGAAATGAGCTCTTTTATCTGTAAAAAAAAATACAAACACCCAACCCAACAGTAAAACCCACCACCCACACAACCAACCCCCCAAATAAAAGTGGAGGACCACTTCTGCCGGCTTCGTTGAGGACATCTTGCCACTTGGATGAAGACTTCTCCCAGTAAGTGAATCTTCGGGGGTTAGTGTTAGGATTTTTTAAGGGTGTATTGAGTGGCTTTATTTTTTAGGTTAGGGCTTTGGGCAGCAATAGAGCTAATTGCCCTTTTAAGGGCAATGCCCATCCAAATGCCCTTTTCAGGGCAATGGGGAGCTTAGGTTTTTTTATTTAGGCTTTTATTTGGGGGGTTGGTTGTGTAGGGGGTGGGTTTTACTTTTGGGGGGGTGTTTGAATTTTTTTAACAGGTATAAGAGCTGATTTATTTGGGGCAATGCCCCGCAAAAGGCCCTTTTAAGGGCTATTGGTAGTTTAGTTTAGGCTAGGGTTTTTTTTATTTTGGGGGGGCTTTTTATTTTTATAGGGCTATTAGATTAGGTGTAATTAGTTTAAAGATATGTAATTTGTTTTTTATTTTCTGTAATTTAGTGGGTTTTTTGTAATTTAGCTAATTTTATTTAATTTATTTAATTGTATTTAATGTAGGGAATTTATTTAATTGTAGTGTAGTGTTAGATGTTAGTGTAACTTAGGTTAGTTTTTATTTTACAGGTAAATTTGTATTTATTTTAGCTAGGTAGTTAGTAAATAGTTAATAACTATTTAATAACTATTCTACCTAGTTAAAATAAATACAAACTTGCCTGTAAAATAAAAATAAACCCTAAGCTAGATACACTGTAACTATTAGTTATATTGTAGCTAGCTTAGGGTTTATTTTATAGGTAAGTATTTAGTTTTAAATAGGAATAATTTAGGTAATGATAGGAATTTTATTTAGATTTATTTAAATTATTTTTAAGTTAGGGGGTGTTAGGGTTAGGGTTAGACTAAGATTTAGGGGTTAATACATTTAATATAGTGGCGGCGACGTTGGGGGTGGCAGATTAGGTGTTAATAAATATAATGTAGGTGTCGGCGATGTTGGGGGCAGCAGATTAGGGGTTAATAAGTATAATGTAGGTGGCGGCGATGTCCGGAGTGGCAGATTAGGGGTTAATAAGTGTAAAATTAGGCGTGTTTAGACTCTGGGTTGATGTTAGGGTGTTAGGTGTAAACATAAAATGTGTTTCCCCATAGGAATCAATGGGGCTGCGTTACGGAGCTTTACGCTGCTTTTTTGCAGGTGTTAGACTTTTCTCAGCCGGCTCTCCCCATTGATGTCTATGGGGAAATCGTGCACGAGCACGTACAACCAGCCCACCACTGACTTAAAGGGACAGTCAACACCAGAATGTTTGTTATTTAAAAAGAAAGATAATCCCTTTATTACCTATTCCCCAGTTTTGCATATCCAACACAGTTATAATAATACACATTTTACCTCTGTAATTATCTTGTATCTAAGCCTCTGCTGACTGCCCCCTTATTTCAGTTCTTTTGACAGACATGCAGTTTAGCCAATCAGTGCTCACTCCTAGGTCACTTTACGTGCATGAGCTCAATGTTATCTATATGAAACATGTGAACTAATGCCCTCTAGTGGTCAAAATGTATTCAGATTAGATGCAGTCTTCAAGGTCTAAGGAATTAGCATTTGAACCTCCTAGGTTTAGCTTTCAACTAAGAATACCAAGAGAAACAAAGCAAAATTGGTGATAAAAGTAAATTGGGAAGTTGTTTAAAATTGCATGCCCTATTTAAATCATGAACGTTTTTTTTGGACTTGACTGTCCCTTTAAGCAGTGCTGGTATTGGAGTGCAGTGTGAAGCACAATTTTACTCTACGCTCACTTATTGCCTGTTAACGCCGGATTTGTAAAAACCTGTAATACCAGCGCTGTAGGTAAGTGAGTGGTGAGAAAAACTACACGGTAGCACCGCACAGCTCATATTAACGCAAGACTCGTAATCTACCCGAATGTACTTTAAACTGACTTTATGATAGTGGCTAGCCTTGGTGTATGTAGACTACAGCCCAGATTGTCTCATCCTAATAAGGCAAATGGTGGGTGAAGTTTAGTTAATAATAACTGCAGTAAAAAGGATATTAATTTGTTTTACAAACATTAAGACTTGGCTATCTTATTCTGCAGCAACACAACATAAATGTCTTCAAATTACAATGTGTTTACCGTCCCTTTAATTCACTCCCTGAAAACATATACATAACTTGTTACTCCGTGGGCAGTAGTGTATACAAATATTGTCTCTACATTTTAACATGATTAGATAAAATAAATACTTATAAGAACATGTAAGTACAAATTAAACATTGTTGAAACGTTCCATGCACTATATGCATTACATTGTTGCAAACACTGCTCACCAGCTTCCAATGTTAAATTGTATGCTCTATTTGAATCATGGATATATTGAGATATTTGTAGGAAACTGTCTAAATCATCTTCAACTACAACCAGATGCCAAGGGGCTTCTGACTCCAGCCCCTGTAAGTACATCAGTACGTACATTCTGGTAGCAGTATTATAGCCCATTAACCCACGCGACACAAATGGCGCACTAAAGCCTGCTCATTTTTCTGATTAATCAAAAGAGTAAATTGTGTTCACTTTTGACAGTGAATTTGCGTATGTTAGTCCTGTTTAATTTGACTTCCTAAACATCTACAGTATATAATAATAAACCCATATAAAGAATAAGAAGTAAGCAAGGGAGAAAATGAAGATGGATGGGTTTAACAGATTGAACTCAGGTAAGATTTTTATTATAGAAGATTTGTTTAGTTTTGGGTGGGTTTAGGTGCTGGTGGCTTGCATGGGAGAATGATATTTTATTGGGGGTTATTAGCATTGAAGGGAGAACTTAGAAATGTTAATGTGATGTAAGAGAAAGTTTATAGAGACAGAGGCGATTGCATAGTCGATTTCATTAGACGTAACAGAGGCTTGTTTGTGTTGGGGATCGTGCCAGAGGTGTCTTATATGGTTACGATTAATTGTGATGGGACAGGGTTGTGGTTAGGGTTAACTGCAGTTAGGAAAATAATATGCTGGGTATTATTAAATTTTGGTCATTGACAATGAGTTTTCTCTTGGCTAAAGGCGGAATCAAGGAATTTACAGCAACTTTAAAAATGTGACATACAAATCTCACAACATTTTTCAGAGTCCTTCGGGGACCGGGAGGTCTAGGCTGGATGAGCTAAACATGGAAGTGGTTCTTGGCGTTTTGTGAGTGGAGTTAGGTATGCGCAAAGCAGTAAAGCTACAGAAGGGACAGTGGGCCGTGCTCCCAAACAATTGCAATCCCGCAATATGTGGCTGACTGTTATGTGCTCTGCAAAGGGGTTTACGGCAGCATTGCGATCTGCTACATATAATAACAACACAAATAGAATTCTGTCCCTATTATGTCACAGCTGCTTCAATAGAAAAAACTTTAATATGGCTTGACATGGAAATTATTACTTTCAACAACAAAGCAAACATTTGAATTAAATAACAATAAAAATATACAAAAAACAAAAAAGAAATAAAAACAACTGTAAGAAACAAGGGTATGGCAAGAAGTGTGCTCTCCCAGTGATTTCACAGGACTTCATGGTCAAAGAGAAATAAAACAAGACTGTTAATTAAGTTACCATAGATGGTGTCTGTCTAATTAGTGAAAGCGTTTTTTTTTTTTCAACATAAACTATTAAAAGGATATTAAAGTATTTTTCTGCTTTGCATACAATAGAGGGCTTTTTAGAATGTATTTATAAAAAAAAATTGAAAAATGAAAATATTTGTTCTTCTACTCAGTCATGTGACCACCACCCTTATTGTCTTCAGTGACTTCTACCACATGGAGTACAGTTGTTAATGGTTAATGATATGTTTGAAACAAATAATTTAAGATCTTTTAGAGCAAATTTATAATTAACATGTTTAAACCTCCAAGTACATTATTGCAATCATAAATAAACATTTAAGTGACCGTATTTAATTTGTGTACAAGATTCATTGTTTAAAAGTTTGATTTGAAGTATATTTGTAACTGTTCATGAAAGAAATTGCACTTGAAATAGGCAAAAAATGGTTTTCAAGAGCGGTACAATGCACTGAATTTGAAAAATCCTAAAATCCTTTCAAAGCAGCAACTTTCTTATTGACTGAAATAACCATGTTGAATTGTCACATACAAGATATAGTGGGTGTTTTTGTGGTATAAATTAATTTGAAAAACAAACCCTTACTGGCTTGCCTCTTGGTTTGGAATAGTTTCCAATATGAAAAAAAACACACTCAAGGTTATTCACTGTACTACTTCACAAATTGATTGTGATTGATTGAATGAAACCTTTTTGTTTCTAGCTAGAAGGGTTTTATAAGTAAGGTGAATGTGACAAAATTAGGAGGGTGAGTAAGGGTGAATTTTCCAGGGAAGCAGAGATGGGTCCTACACCACTTCCTTAGACAACAAGGAATTGTTGATTAGTAATAAAATTAATAAATAAAATATTTGAAAAGTAGAAGGCATCACAGCCTATTGAACAATTTCTCAAAATCTACTGTCCCTCCAAAATCCTGATCCTCCAGACACAAGCCTAGTCAGCCTAGGTCCAAATATTCCTGTGGAATTACTGCACATAGAAAACTATATATGTCCCAGTAGTTAAAATTCTGTGTGCTTCTGCGCTGTGAACCAATCTACTCAACAGTCACTAAACCATTTAGAAAAGTACTTGAGTTTTCTTCATTTTTATTATTATTTAATAAAGAGTTTTACTACATTTATTGTTAATTCTGTTATATGTTTTCTGCTATATGGGTGTGTTTGTGTATTATGATGTGTTGTTCTGACTGGAATAAAGCACTTGTAATTAGAAGGAAATAAAAGATAATCCAATAGTCTTAGAATAAAATCACATGCAAGAAGAACAGGCAACACAGAGAGACTGTAATGATAAAGAAATAAAAGTTCCATTTACTCTGGTTCAGTAATTACTGTTTGCAAAGTTTATTAAATAAATGCAACATTTTATACTTGTTTTTTTACAATGCTCCTTTAATAGCCATTTAGGTGTGTCTGTATATTAAGGTGTGTTTCTCTGGTTGGGCTAAAGTACGTACAATTAGAAGTAATTTAAAGATAATCCACAATGGGAAATTGTATTTAGATCAAAATTACTTTAAATAATGAATTTATAACAGAACCTATTAATTTAATTAGGAAACATCTCACTGGCATGTTGGAGGTTCACTACTTTATCAGTTAAAGGGCCATGAAACCCACATTTTTTCTTTCATGATTTAGAAAGAGAATGCAATTTTAAACATCTTTCTAATTTACTTATATTATCTAATTTGTTTTATTCTCTTGATATTCTTTGCTGAAAAGCATATCTAGATATGCTCAGTAGCTGCTGATTGGTTGCTGCACATAGAAGCCTCGTGTGATTGGCTCACCATGTGCATTGCTTTTTCTTCAACTAAGGCTATATATAAAAAATGAAGCAAAATAAATAATAGAAGTAAATTGTAATGTTGTTTAAATTTGTATTCTCTATATGAATCATGAAAGAAAGATTTTGGGTTTAGTGTCCCTTTAATGTAGTAACATCTTCACAACAATAGAATTCAAACTAGGGTGTATAGCTGACAAAAAGGGGCTGCAGGGGCCATATAGGTTATCGCCACTTTGGTTTCTAGCTGAAAGACTGGAGCTTCAGGGACATATACCAGTTCTATATATCTAGCAAAATGTTGTCTATTTGGTAAATAAATATGCCTATCTCTATTTTATAATAAACCAGTGTTTGCACTATTATTATTATTAGTAGTAGTAGTAACTAGATATTTGAATTGGGTTACACTTGATTTTTTTTAGGGTCAATCCATCTCAAGTGGGCCAATAAATGTTGCTTGACCATTTTATGTTTTCACAAATTTTTGTTCTTGATAACGCAAAACCTACATTTTGTTTATTTTTATTTTACTTGGTTTAACTACGGCAGCCATCTTTGTGTGCACAACACATTTTGGTTATACAGATGTTTACGGAAACCTTAATACCTCAGCTCAGGATGGCCCTAGCTCCTTGGAACCAAAACTGATCTATAGATCACATTACAAGGTACATATACATATATAAATATTTTGTACAGTCTTGATATTTAGACTAAGAACTTAAAGGGCCATAATACCCAAATGTTTAAACACTTGAAAGTGATGCAGTATAGCTGTAAAAAGCTGACTAGAAAATATCTCCTGAACATCTCTATGTAAAAAAGAAAGATATTTTACCTCAAAAGTTCCTCAGTAGCCACCTCCCATTGTAAAGGATTTCTAAGCAGCATTTTAGTGTGTCTGTCCTGGGACAGCTGAAAGGATGAGCCTCGTGAACTCTCATATTATTTCACCAATCAGATAAAGGAAGTTTACTATGAAATCTCCTGAGAGTTAAGTCAAATCTCATGAGATTACAGTAAGAGGTCATGACCTCAGCACTGCTGATGCTGATTGGCTGCTGTTCATTTCTTCATTTTTTTATTTTTTTTTACCTGCAGCTGGGAGCAGTTAAAGTATAACTTTTTACACAGATCGTACTCTGCTGAGCTGAGGAAATTGTGAGGTAAAATATCTTCCTTTTTTACATAGAGATGCTCAGGTGATATTTTCCTGTCAGTTTTTTACAGTTATACTGCATCAGTTTCAAGTGATTTAGCATATGAGTATTACGTCCCTTTAAGTCCTAATGTAATGATGAAGATCGCTGAAAGTTCCACATTTAGGGTCAATTAATAATGTAAAGGGTTCAAGCCTCAGTCCTAGGATCCTAGGTAAGAATAGTGCACATTTCAGGTTTGAGGCTTCTATTTTTATTTTTTTATTATGGGGACGAGAATGTGCAATTTTGTAACATTTCCCCTCAGGTTGATTATCTCTGGTGTGGGGGAGGGGGCAGATAGGAACCTGAGATTTTTTTGAAATGCCGAGGTAAAGAAGCGTCTGACAGTACTCTCTGATACTGCTTCAAAATGTTCTTGTAACTGGGATTCTCTCACATTTACCAAACCTGTCCTTGAGTATTAGTTCATGAAATTCAGTTACTTCCTTGCTTTTGTATGTAACCCCTGGATTCTAAGCTGAGATATTGAAGTTTCTATAAACATCTGTATAACCAAAATGTGTTGTGCGCCATGACACAAAGATGGCTGCCGTGATTTAACCAATTAAAATTAAAATTTAAAAAATGGAGGTTTTGCAATACCAATACATAGAGGTGATTACTCAAAAAAAAAATACGAAATTATAAAAAAATGGTCAAGGAACCAACTTTACAATTATTATACTAATTGAGAACGACTGACCCTGTATTCTTTGCATTCGTATATAAACACAAAATGAGTGACCATTTAATGTATGAAGAATCAAACAAGTTGATTTGTTCATGTCTTGCAATCTAACATGAAAGCTTCACTTGTGTTCTTAACAATTCTCACCCTGTTAAAAAAAAAAAAAACAAAAAAAAAACAATATTTGAAACTAGGTGCTGCTCTGAATTTATTTGAATTTAAAGGGATAGTAAACACCAAAAATGTTATTGATTAAAAATATAGATAATCCCTTTATTTACAATTTCCCAGTTTTGCATAACCAACACTGTCATAGAAATATACTTTTTACCTCTGTAGTTACCTTGTATCTAAGCTTCTGCTGACTGCCTCCTTATCTCAGATCTTTTGACAGACTTGCATTTCAGGCAATTAGTGCTGACTCTTAAAGGGATACTAAACCCACTTTTTTTTCTTTCATGATTCAGATAGAGCATGCAATTTTAAGCAACTTTCTAATTTACTCCTATTATCAATTTGTCTTCATTCTCTTGCTATATTTACTTGAAAAGCAGGAATATAAGCTTAAGAGTCGGCCCATTTTTGGTTCAGCATCTGAGTAGCGCTTCCTGATTGGTGGCTAAATGTAGCAAACCAATCAGCAAGCTCTACTAAGGTGCTGAACCAAAAATGGGCTGGCTCCTTACCTTACATTTCTGCATTTTCAAATAAAGATATCAAGGAAACAAAGAAAAATTGATAATAGGACTAAATTAGAAAGTTGCTTAAAATTGCATGCTCTATCTGAATCATGATAGAAAAACAAGTGGGTTTAGTATTCCTTTAAATAACTTCACGTGCATGATCACAATGTTATCTGTATGAAACACATGAACAAACGCCCTATAGCTGTGAAAAACTGTCAAATGCATTCAAATTAGAGACGGCCTTCAAGGGCTTAGAAATTAGAATATGAGCCTACCTAGTATTAGCCTTCAACTAAGAATAATAAGAGTACAAAGTAAATTTGATGATAAAAGTAAATTAGAAAGTTGTTTAAAATAACATGCCCTATCTGAATCATGAACGTTTAATTTGGACTTTACTATCCCTTTAAGCTGCTGTTCTGCTCTTTCTATGAAGATATTCCCTTTAGGAAATAAATGGTTAACAAATTTCTGTTGATGAACAAATAATGTTGTCAAAATTCGGCTGAACATAATAATTTTTATAACATTAAACATAAGTAGGCTAATAGCGGCTCATGTAAATTGCACTCTATTGCAGTAGTGTCTGTGAACATGTAGAACACTCCTGTAAACAATATTTCAAATTCTGTTCCCCATTGGCTTTACATTTGAATGCTACTTACCTCTGTTTATCTTTATCAAAGAATACAAAATGAAAAAAAAATATTTGATAAGAAGAATAAATTAGAAAGTGTAATAAACTTTATTTAGCAATATAAAAAAAATAATTATAATATAGAATCCAACATACTTTGAATCTATTTCAAGTAGGCCAATTATATAAAATAGTGAAATGTATGTTTCCAATCTAAGGTTTTTAGAAATTATTTTCCAGATAATTTAGAAAATAATAACATTTTTAAAAAAATAAATAAAATAAAAAATAGTTTAATATAATTAATAACTTACTAAGGGCTAGATTACAAGTGAAGCAAAATATCGCTGTCACAAAATCGATATTTGTGCTCCACTGAGTAATACCAGCGCACCCAAATGCACTGGTATTACAAGTTGAGTGCAATGCAAATGCAAGCTCATGTTCGCATTGCTGGGAAGCATTGCTCTCAAAAGAGCGCACTTCCATTGCTCCAATGGGAGCCTCGTTCTCATGCCGTGTTTCACTAGCGCAGCAAAGGGGGTCAGTCGTTCAGTGATTGCAGCAAATTGTAAATATATGTATATGACTATATTAACATATATTAACACATAAATATATACTGTATGTATATAAGCATATACATATATTTATAGAGAACACACAGTTCCCATAGCCTCAATGTAAAGGAACTTTTCAGCGCCATTTGTTTTCTAACACCCCACACCCGCCAACTTTTAAAGCCTCATAACTGCTTATTGCAGTTATTATTAAAAAATAAAGATGCTACTATCTTTATTTTTTAATAAAGTATATTATACTTGATTTTGGGGGCATTTGGTGGACATTTATAAAATTAACCAGAGATCTGAGTCACGGGCTAGAGCTCACAGTAGCAATAACCAGCCACTTGTAATGGCTGGTTATTTATCACGTGCCCGCAAATTTGCCTGTTTGCGGGCATGCAATAAATGAGCGCACCACTTGTAATATAGCCCTACATTTGCAACTTTAGTTTCATCAAGAACCATCAAAATTTCATCTTCCTTCACTTTGTCTCGATGCCATTTTTATTTATAAAAACTATTATAAAAATTAGAAAAAAAAATAATTGAAAGATTGAGAGAGAGAGAAAGAGAAAGAAAGAGTAAAAAATATATATAGAGAGAAAAATAGAGAAAGAAAAAAAATATAAGGATAAACAGAAAGAGAAATAAATAGAGAGAGAGAGACGGATAGAGGGAGAGAGAAATAAAAAAAATAGAGAGAAAGAGATAGAGAGAGATAGAAAAAAGAGAGAGAGATAAAAAGCGAGAGAGAGAAAAAGCGAGAGAGAGAGAAAAAGCGAGAGAGAAAGAGATAGAGACAGAAAGTGAAGTAGTAATAATGATACAATGAGAGAGAGAATTAGAGACATAGAGAAAGACTGATAGAGAGTGAAAAATGAGAAATAAAGCGAGAGACTGTAAGAGAGAGACAAGAAAAAAAGAGAGAAAGAGAGATAGAAAGTGAGAATAAGAGAGAGAGAAAAAAGGATAGATAGCTAAAGACAAAAGATAGAGAAAGAAATGTATAGGTAGAAAGAGTGATATAAAGAGAGAGAGAGAGAGAGAGAGAGAGAGAATGAGAGACAGAGAGGGAAAGAGGAGCCGATTTACCAAATGGTGGGCGGACAAGATTTGCTGTAGCGAATCATGTCCGCCCGACATTGCTGAATGTTGACAGCATAAGCTGTCGGCATTTAACATTACATAAGCAGTTCTGGTGAACTGCTTGTGCAATGTCGCCCTCTGCAGATTTGCGGCCAATTGGCTGCTAGCAGGGGGTGTCAATCAACCCGATCGTATGCGATCGGGCGGATTGATGTACGCAGCCTCAAAGGTGGCTGACGAGTTAAGTAACAATGGTCTTAAGACCGCTGCTTCATAACTGCTGTTTCCGGCGAGCCTTAAGGCTCGCACGGAAACAGGGGCATCAGGGGCGATTCGGCCCTTGATAAATCGGCCCCAGAGAGTGAAAGAGATAGAGACAACAATACAAAGATAGAAAAAAATATAGATAGCCAGAAATTGCATATTTTAAATAATAAAGTTCAAAAAGATGTATAGATAAATATATATATATATATATATATATATATATATATATATATATATATAAAAAGATAGATATGAGAACAAACTTTATTTAATAATAAGTTATAGGAACTATGAATGTAACAATGTGATTTATTGCATTTCTTTATTACATATATGATATTTAAGGGACAGTATACACACATTTTCTCATAACTGCTGATGCAAACATACAGTATAAAACCTTTTTAAAATTAGTAAAAAGCTCCCAATTTAGCACTTTTGATGAGTTTAGGCTGGGACACCCACTGAAAAAGGGCATGAAAAGCATGAAGAGCAGACCCCCCACCACAACATCCCTGCATATGAAAAAAAAACAAAAGACAAACAGGAGCAAGCAGAAATCTGTAGACAGCTTACATATAAAAATTGGGGCTTGGTTATGAGTTTGAAAATCACCACAATGTTATTTAAAAATAAGAAAAACTGTACATTTTTACAAATATATTCCCAGGTGAGCAATATAAATGGATCATCTACAAAACATTTTATTCAAAGAAAAATCTAGTGGTGTCTACAATTTCCCTTTTAATAATATGTGGGCAAAAGAGTTGCTACATAAATTATAGAAAATACATTTATTGCGCAATATAATTTATCTAAAAAATAATATGAATAAACATGCTTTAAATGAAAATGCGTAATCGATATGCACACATGTAGTGCAATAAAATCTTATCTGAGAGACGTGTAAACAGAGTTTGCTATCCCTCAGGAATTTCAATAGGATATGCATACCAAGGTGGTTAATGTACAACCATTTAACTGGGTAGTCTGTTCTTATATATATATAGCTGAGACGTTAATCAATTTTTCTGTAATGCTACCTTTTTTTTTTTTAAACCAATTCTTTCAGCAATAACATAAATAACATGTAAGCATATATATAAGGTCGGCATAAGAAGCCACGCAAATGTTATTTATAATAATATGGAAAAAAACTTTATCCTATATAATAAAAGGCCAAGTGTGTTTGTCCGAAGCTGCCATGCGCAGTAGAGACTGCGCGAGGACAAACACACCTGGCCTTCAAACTTACCTGGCGTTGTGTGGTTGAGTGGGCGTGGCCGGGCGGATGCGGAGTGGGCGTAACCAGGTGGGTGTGATGTGGTCGTGGCCAGGCAGGTGCGGGGTGGGCATGGTCGTGGCTGGGCATGACGTTGGCGGGGTCGGGCGTGGCCAGATGCCGGGGTGGCTGCAGAGGTACACAGAGAGCTCTAAAGAGGGGGGGGATAGAGAGAGCAGAAGAGGGGGGATAGAGAGAGCAGAAGAGGGGGGATAGAGAGAGGGAGAGAGACAGCAAAAGAGAGAGGGGGAGAGAGACAGCAAAAGAGAGGGGGGAGAGAGACAGCAAAAGAGAGGGGGGGAGAGAGCGCAAAAGAGAGGGGGAGAGAGCGCAAAAGAGATGGAGAGAGCGCAAAAGAGAGGGGGAGAGAGCGCAAAAGAGAGGGGGAGAGTGAGAGCAAAAGAGAGGGAGAGAGACAGCAAAAGAGGGGGAGAGAGAGAGCAAAAGAGGGGGAGAGAGAGAGAGCAAAAGAGAGGGTGAGAGCAAAAGAGGGGGAGAGAGCAAAAGAGAGGGGGGAGCGAGAGAGCAAAAGAGAGGGGGGAGAGAGAGAGGAAAAGAGAGGGGGAAGAGAGAGCAAAAGAGAGGGGGGGAGAGAGAGAGCAAAAGAAAGGGGGGGGAGAGAGAGAGAGCAAAAGAGAGGGGGGAGGGAGAGAGAGTAAAAGAGAGGGGGGAGAGAGTAAAAGAGAGGGGAGAGAGAGAGCAAACGAGAGGGGAGAAAGAGAGAGCAAAAGAGAGGGGAGAAAGAGAGAGCAAAAGAGAGGGGGGATAGAGAGAGAGCAAGGGGTGGGTCCGTTGTACTGCAAAAAATGGCCCGTGTACACGGGGTTTAGGACTAGTTTAAATATATTTAGACATAAAGTATACAAAAAATGGATTATAAATTAATATAATACTTTTAATTAATTAGTTTCCTTCATCTTAACATGTATAGAAAATTAATTAAAAAAAAAAAGCTATGAAGCTTTTGTAATAAAACAATATTTAAATAACGTATTTTTTTATATTTTATATATTTTAATTTTGTAATAAAAGTATAGAAAATGCATGGTATTTGGAGCAAATAACATTACTTTACATATGTATTTATATTACCAATCACAGGTATAAAGTATATAATGATATTCTATTTTACTATGATTGTTATATACATAAATTACATAAAATGTATGAAGAAAATATAAATTTGTAAATTTTTGCATGTGATGTGATAGCATCAATCAAAACATGTATTATCAATTAGCCAATTAAAATGTTTAACATCACAGTGTGTGTTTTTAAATAAATAAATTAGTTTTGTATTTTATAAGTTTAATACTTTTTTATTACCTGTCTTGGCAAAAGTCCAAAGGAAACAGTGAATAAGTAACGATACTCTGATTCACTGTTTATCCTTACTTCACTTGTATTAGACTTGAGAGAGAATTGATGTGCGCACAAATAGCGGGAACACGCATACAGGCCGCAAAGCCAATCAGATGACTAACCCAAATTGTGCAACTAAATGCATGTGCAAAAATAACTTCTATTAACTTCAGCGAGCCAGCTGGGCAGGTTTCTGAATGGCTGAAGCTTCAAACGTCAGAAAAAAAAAAAATAGTGGTAAGAGAACGTTTGGAACGTTTGACTGACAGCTAATTTTGATATGCAAAGTTGACCACTTGCAGGTAATAAAGTGTATATTCAAGAGTGATAGTATATATCATTTTTATAGTACTAGTGATTTCTACAAAGAGAACTTACTGACTTTACCATCACTTTAAATAAAGAATTTATAACAGAGCCCATTAGTTTAATTAGGAAACATCTCACTGGCATGTTGGAGGTTCACTACTTTATCAGGTAATGTGGTAACATCTTCACAACAATAGAATTCAAACTAGGGCGTATAGCTGGCAAAAAGGGACTACAGGGGCCATATATTTAATAGTCACTTGGGTTTCTAGCTGAAAGTCTGGAGCTTCAGGGACATATATCAGATCTGAGTTCTATATATCTAACAAAATATTGCCTTTTTGGTGAATAAATATACCTATCTCTATTTTATAATAAACCAGTGTTTGCACTATTATTATTAGTAGTAGTAGTAGTAGTATCTAAATATGTTCATTTTTAATTTTCCCAAATTTTTGTTATTGATTACCTTTATTTGTTGGTTTAGCAAAACCACCATTTTTTAAATTTTTATTTTACTTGGTTTAACCACGGCAGCCTTATTTGTATGCACAACACATTTTGGTTATACAGATGCTTACAGAAATCTCAGCTCAGGATGGTCCTAGCTCCTTGGAACAAAAATTGATCTATAGATTACATTACAAGGTACATGTACATAAATAAACATTTTGCACAGTCTTGATCTTTAGACCAACTTTAGTCCTAATATAATGACAAAGGTTTAAAATTTAGGGTCAACTTATAATGGGAAGGGTTCGAGTCTTAGTCCTAATTTTTTTTAGGCAGATAGATCCTAGTTAAGTATCGTGCGCATGCAGAACATTTCAGGTTTGAGGCTTCCATTTTTATTTTTTTTATTATGCAGATGAAAACGTGCAATTTTGTAACATTACCCCTCAGGTTGATTATCTCTGAGGGTGGGGGGTGGGAGCGGGCATGATAGGAATCTGACATTTTTTTGCAATGCAGATGTAAGGTTTCCTGTACCTGGGATTCTCTCACACTTACCAAATCTGTCCTTGAGCTTTAGTTAATGAAATTCAGTTACTTCCTTGCTTTTGACATAGATGTATGTAACCCCTGGATCCTGAGCTGAGATATTGAAGTTTCCATAAACATCTGTATAACCAATATTGGTTGTGCGACATAACACAAAGATGGGACTAGAAATGAGAAAGCATGGAGCGCAAAGGGAAGAAAATAAGAACCATCATGGTGCAGTATATCCAAATAAAACTGATTAATTTATTGTGTACACAAAAAAACAAACTCACAAGTATGACTTCCAACAATGTGAGGTATGTGTTAAGCATGGGTACAAATGACTCCTACTCTGTGCTGGAGCATTCCTCGTATCCCCAGACCTTCCTGTCTGCAGATGCAACTGTCAGATAACAAGCTGAGAGATATGAGGGCGAGATCTATTTCCCCAGAGCAGGTCCCTCATCCAGTATGGCAAACCCGTGTTGCTGGCAACTGTTTCTCACCAACCGGAAAAGGTCTGATGTCACAGTACGTCTGTGTGGGCGTGGCCTTACGTGTTTCGTGGGACTCCTCCAGCTTCGTCAGAGGCTATGCCCACTCTTCTTGACTCACTCTATTTATCCAGAGATATTCTGTGACATGATCGTGTGGGTAATGCAATGTCTTCAATGCTGATCAGTCACATGACATAACGATCCAATTGCGTTAGTGCTAAAAGTAGCGAGCCCCTTCCAGTAATTCTTGGCTCCATTTGCAATAAGGAGGGGTCGCACATACGTAAAACCATAGCAAACATAAAAAAGAACTACTTACAACACAATTCATTTGCATAAAAATACATAGCCTTATTACTCGCTCCTCTTCCTACAGTGTGGATTTTATATTCTGTGTCCCACAGGAGCATACAATTTCATATCCAACAAAAAAACCTTTGGTGTACTCATAGAAATACTAATTCATACATATATAGTTAAGTTAATACAAAAACATAGAAGGATAATTAAAAAATGACTGCAGACATATAGTTATTAAAATAGTCATGCAATTTCATCAAATAAAATAGTTCAAATTCATTAAAGCAAAATTCCTAAAAATCTCATAGTTACATAGACTAAATATAAATTTAAATTTTGAGGAACAGCTCTTCAAAACTATTAAAAAAGATCTTAAAAAACTTAAACAACTTAAAAAACACCACACAATCTAAGGAGATATGGAAATTTTCGAATGAGAGACACCTGTACTATAGGGTACATCCTATTTAACATCATATGTTATAATTGGTTTAAATGGTATATCCC
This sequence comes from Bombina bombina, assembly GCF_027579735.1. Lineage (NCBI taxonomy): Eukaryota > Metazoa > Chordata > Amphibia > Anura > Bombinatoridae > Bombina > Bombina bombina. The sequence goes on along the minus strand of NC_069503.1, from coordinate 925,654,839 downwards.
TCAGTTATATAGATTTGCTCTACCAAACTTTCTCTATTCCTCTATGAAAGCAGCCAAATAAATATCCCTATTTAGACCTACCGGTTCCATAGTACCTAACCTATGGATCCAGTAGGTCTCACGCTGTCTAAGTTTGACCAACAGACCCCCCCCCCCCTTACTATCTTACTACTTTCTTATACGTTCTATGGCCCTAATGATGAGACCTGTCTTATCTTTATTGTGTACTTCAGCAAAATGTGCTGATAACATATGTGTTGGTAATCCATTTTCTATGTTCCTCAAATGTTCACTAAATCTGATCTTGACCGGGTGTTTTGTACGACCAACATAGAACCTATTACACGGGCATCTCAACAAATACACAACATATTTCGTTCTGCAGTTCATTAGATCCTTGATCTTAAATGAAATCTTATTTCCTATCTCCCCAAAGTTTTTATTGTTCTTATCTATATGTTCACAACAAGTGCAACCTTTTCTTCCACATTTATAAAAACCACAGAAAGCTTTGTTCAACCAATTTACCTCAGTTTCAGATATTAAAACACTGGGACTAATGCGATTTTTTCAAATTCATGTTTCTTTTAAAAACCACCTGGCCCCTATCAACCAGTGTATCCTTCAAAATAGGGTCTTGCATTAGGATGGGCCAAAATGTCTTCACTGCTCCCTCAATCTTTTTGGATGCCCTATTATATTTCGTAACTAGTTGTACCTCACGTTTCTGACCAGTCTCCTCACATTCCTTTTTTTGTTTGTTATCAAGTAAGCCCCCTCTATCCATTCTTTGAACCTTTTCATATGCCCCCTTTACCATATATTCGGGGGATCCCTTGGCTAAAAACCTATTACTAATGGTTTTTGACTCATTCAAGAAGTCCTGTCTCCTTGAACAAATACGTTTAGCTCTTTGAAACTGCCCAAGAGGAATGTTGCGTATCCATTTCTCGTGATGTCCGCTTCGAGCATGTAAATACTCATTAGTATCTGTGGGTTTCCGATAGAGCTTGGTATAAATCCCACCACTCACCTGGGCAATCTCAAGGTCTAGGAATGTGATTTTATCCTTATTATGCTCCATAGTAAATTTAAGGTTTAGCATATTCATATTGCTGTATAGTTGTACCTCACGTTTCTGACCAGTCTCCTCACATTCCTTTTATTGTTTGTTATCAAGTAAGGCCCCTCTATCCATTCTTTGAACCTTTTCATATGCCCCCTTTACCATATATTCGGGGTATCCCTTGGCTAAAAACCTATTACTATTGGTTTTTGACTCATTCAAGAAGTCCTGTCTCCTTGAACAAATACGTTTAGCTCTTTGAAACTGCCCAAGAGGAATGTTGCGTATCCATTTCTCGTGATGTCCGCTTCGAGTACGTAAATACTCATTAGTATCTGTGGGTTTCCGATAGAGCTTGGTATAAATCCCACCACTCTCCTGGGCAATCTCAAGGTCTAGGAATGTGATTTTATCCTTATTATGCTCCATAGTAAATTTAAGGTATAGCATATTCATATTGCTGTATTTTAGAAATTCATTTAAAACACTAAAATGTGCATGATGATGATTCAAGTCTTGGTGGGAGCGGGTGTTTGGAGAGGGAGGGGGGAAATTATGTTTAAAAAAATGGATGAGGGGGAGGAGGGTATTGAGGGGGGCAGCTACACTACAGAAAAATAAAAAATATATATATAAAAAAAAGCACATTATTTTGAAAAGTGGGTACTGGCAGACTGCTGCCAGTACCCAAAATGGCACCGGATAGTGAGAGGGAGGAGGGTTAGAGAGCTGTTTGAGGGGGGCTCAGGGAGGTTGGGTGGTGCAGAAAATATATAATTTTTTTTTCTAAAAACAAACACAAACTTTTTTTTTTATACTGCCAGACTTTCTGCCAGTACGTAAGATGGCTGGGACATTTGTGGGGTGGGGAAGGGAAGAGAGCTGTTTGGGAGGGATCAAAGGTGGGATGTGTCAGGTGGGAGGCTGATCTCTACACTAAAGCTAAAATTAACCCTTCAAGCTCCCTACAAGCTACCTAATTAACCCCATCACTGCTGGGCATAATACAAGTGTGGTGCGCAGCAGCATTTTGCAGCCTTATAATTACCAAAAAGTAATGCCAAAGTCATAAATGTCTGCTATTTCTGGACAAAGGGGATCCCAGAGAAGCATTTACAACCATTTGTGCCATAATTGCACAAGCTGTTTGAAAATGATTTCAGTGAGAATCCTAAAGTTAGTGAAAAAGTTAACAATTTTTTTTATTTGATCGCATTTGGCAGTGAATGGTGGCATGAAATATACCAAAATGGGCCTAGAACAAAACTTTGGGTTGTCTTCTACACTACACTAAAGCTAAAATTAACCCTACAAGCTCCCTACATGATACCTAATTAACCCTTTCACTGCTGGGCATAATGCCAGTGTGGTGAGCATGTGCATTTAGCAGCCTTCTAATTACCAAAAAGTAATGCCAAAGCCATAAATGTCTGCTATTTCTAAACAAAGGGGATCTTAGAGAAGCATTTACAACCATTTGTGCCATAATTGCACAAGCTGTAAACCATTTCAGTGAGAAACCTAAAGTTTGTGAAAAAGTTAGTAAAAAAGTGAACAATTTTTTTTATTTGATCGCTTTTGGCAGTGAAAGGGTGGCATGAAATATACCAAAATGGGCCTAGATCAATACTTTGGGGTGTCTACTAAAAAAATATATATACATGTGAAGGGTTATTCAGGTATTCCTGACAGTTATCAGTGTTAAAATGTAACATGCAAATTTTGAATAAAAATGGTTTGGAAATAGCTGCTACTTGTACTTATTGCCCTATAACTTGCAAAAAAAGCAAAGAACATGTAAACATTGGGTATTTCTAAACTCAGGACAAAATTTAGAAACTATTTATCATGGTTGTTTTTTGGTGGTTGTAGATGTGTAAAAGATTTTGGGGGTCAAAGTTAGAAAAAGTGTGTTTTTTTCAATTTTTACATCATATTTTATAATGTTTTTTAATAGTAAATTATATGATACTAGTCCTAAAGCCTGTTCACATGGGCCATTTTTTGCAGTACAGCGGTCCCACCCCTTGCGCTCTCTCCCTCCCCCTCTCTTTTGCTCTCTCTCTCTCCCCCCTCTCTTTTGCTCTCACTCTCCCCCTCTCTTTTGAGCTCTCTCTCCCCCTCTCTTTTGAGCTCTCTCTCCCCCCTCTCTTTTGCGCTCTCTCTCCCCCCTCTCTTTTGCGCTCTCTCTCTCCCCCCTCTCTTTAGAGCTCTCTCTCTCCCCCTCTCTTTTGAGCTCTCTCTCTCTCCCCCTCTCTTTTGCGCTCTCTCTCCCCTCTCTTTTGTGCTCTCTTTCTCCCCCTCTCTTTTGCGCTCTCTCCCCCTCTCTTTTGCGCTCTCTCCCCCCCTCTCTTTTGCTCTCTCTCTCTGCCCCATCTCTTTTGCTCTCTCCCCCTCTTTTTTGAGCTCTCTCCCCATCTCTTTTGCGCTCTCTCTCCCCCTCTCTTTTGAGCTCTCTCTCTCCCCCTCTCTCTCTCTCTCCCGCTTTATCTCTCCCTCCCCTCTCTCTCTCCCCCCTTCTGCTCTCTCTCTCCCAAGGAACCATCTTGATAAAGGCTATTTTTTAGCTGAAACGCGTAGATCATACTACTCAGCTCCCAGATCTAAAGAAACGTTAAACAGATCTCGCAGGACCTTTATCAGTATTGCACTAACATATTAAGGTGCAAACTGAATTGGTAGGAGATTGCTAGATCCCACTCCCAGAACCAATTCTGAATACAGATAGAAGCGGTAGGAGACGGGAAACCAACAGACAGGTTTTTCAAAAAGTGCGCGCACTCATCATACTCCACGCGGATTGGATAAGATTCGACACAGTAAAACAGACTGTAAGCGGACCAGTCGGTCGAAGCATCAAGTGAAACAAAGTAGCTTCTAAGAACTGTAAGTACACAAGCAATATTACTAGCTCTGAAGCCGAAGAAACAACAGTGAGTATCAATTGAAGTCACAATATAGCAACCATCTGGAACACAAACAAACCACATATTGAAATAGCTGCTCATTTATCGAAACAATTTAGTTCAATATCATTGTACTCATACTACGATACAGACCTGGACATTTAAAATTCATTATTCACACGCTGAAGAAGAGAAATAATGGACTAACGTATTACCTATGATTTCACTGAATATAAGAACACATTTATTGAGTATTGTGAATATATTGCAAGTGCCTTATATCTTCTTCATGCATGTAATACATGGCTGTTAGTAGCAGAAAATCTTGAAACGCCTCTACCATTAGATGATTGTATCAATGTTTTTATGCAAAGTTACAAATAATAGTATATTTAATTTTAATTGATAGTTACACCGGTGTCTATATTTTATTGATTTTTAATAATCTTAGTATTTACCGAGATATTTGATTGTCAATTTCTTTGTATTTTATTTTTTATATACATTAAATTCGTACTTATATCTATCTATAGAAGTTTCATCTTTTTGCCTAGTTTAATATAGAGCGAACATTGGGTCCGTAAGTGTAATCACTTTTGAGTTTTAGATTCTAATATAGATTACCCTAACAAAGTCTATATATAATAGAGGTTACATAGTAACTTACATCAAGAATTTATTGTACAAAGTATTATTAATGTATTTTTGAATCATCCACATTCTAGTATAAATTTTCACAGTACAGTCACTTTCACAGTTAGCCTTATAGGGGCGCCTCTAACAAAACGCTACTCTAAATCTCTCTCTCCTCTCTCTCTCTCCCCTCCTCTCTCTCCCCCTCTCTCTCTCCCCTTTCTCTCTCTATCCCCCCTCTCTTTTGTGCTCTCTCTCTCCCCCCTCTCTTTTGCGCTCTCTCTCTCCCCCTCTCGTTTGCGCTCTCTCCCCCTCTCTTTTGCGCTCTCTCCCCCCCTCTCTTTTGCTCTCTCTCTCTCCCCCCTCTCTTTTGTGCTCTCTCTCTCTCCCCCCTCTTTTGTGTTCACTCTCTCCCCCCTCTTTTGCTCTCTCTCTCTCTCCCCCCTCTCTTTTGCACTCTCTGTCCCCCTCTCTTTTGCGCTCTCTCCCCCTGTCTTTTGCGCTCTCTCTCTCCCCTCTCTTTTGCTCTCTCTCTCCCCCCCCTCTCTTTTGCGCTCTCTCTCTCCCCCTCTCTTTTGCGATCTCACTCTCCCCCTCTCTTTTGCGCTCTCTCTCTCCCCCTCTCTTTTGCGCTCTCTCTCCCCTCTCTTTGCGCTCTCTCACCCCTCTCTTTGCGCTCTCTCCCCCTCTCTTCGCACTCTCTTCCCCCTCTCTTTTGCTCTCTCTCCCCCATCTCTTTTGCTCTCTCTCTCCCCCTCTCTTTTGAGCTCTCTCCCCCATCACTTTTGCGCTCTCTCTCCCCCTCTCTTTTGCTCTCTCTCTCTCCCCATCTCTTTTGCGCTCTCTCTCCCCCTCTCTTTTGAGCTCTCTCTCTCCCCCCATCACTTTTGCGCTCTCCCCCTCTCTTTTGAGCTCTCTCTCTCCCCCCCTCTCTCCCTCTCCTCTCTCTCTCCCCCCTCTCCTCTCTCTCCCCCCCCATCCTCTCTCTCCCCCCTCTCCTCTCTCTCGCCCCTCCTCTCTTTTCCCCCCTCTCCTCTCTCTCCCCCCTCCTCTCTCCCCCCCTCTCCTCTCTCTCCCCCCTCTCCTCTCTCTCCCCCCCTCTCCTCTCTCTTCCCCATCTCCTCTCTCTCCCCCCTCTCCTCTCTCTCTCCCCTCTCCTCTCTCTCTCCCCCCTCTCCCCCCTCTCTCTCTCTCTCTCCCCCCCTCTCCTCTCTCTCACCCCTCTCTCTATCTCTCTCCCCTCTCTATCTCGCGACTGTGCCCGGCCACACCCCCTTCACGCCCGGTCACGCCCTTCACGGCCATTCACGCCCGACCATGCCCCCTTCACGCTCTCTCTCTCTCCCTTTTGCACTCTCTCTCTCCCCCTCTCTTTTGCGCTCTCTCTCCCCTCTCTTTGCGCTCTCTCCCCCCTCTCTTTGCGCTCTCTCCCCCTCTCTTCGCACTCTCTTCCTCCTCTCTTTTGCTCTCTCTCCCCCATCTCTTTTGCTCTCTCTCTCCCCCTCTCTTTTGAGCTCTCTCTCTCTCCCCCATCACTTTTGCGCTCTCTCTCCCCCTCTCTTTTGCTCTCTCTCTCTCTCCCCATCTCTTTTGCGCTCTCTCTCCCCCTCTCTTTTGAGCTCTCTCTCTCCCCCCATCACTTTTGCGCTCTCCCCCTCTCTTTTGAGCTCTCTCTCTCCCCCCCTCTTTTGCGCTCTCTCTCCCCTCTCTTTGCGCTCTCTCCCCCCTCTCTTTGCGCTCTCTCCCCCTCTCTTCGCACTCTCTTCCCCCTCTCTTTTGCTCTCTCTCCCCCATCTCTTTTGCTCTCTCTCTCCCCCTCTCTTTTGAGCTCTCTCTCTCTCCCCCATCACTTTTGCGCTCTCTCTCCCCCTCTCTTTTGCTCTCTCTCTCTCTCCCCATCTCTTTTGCGCTCTCTCTCCCCCTCTCTTTTGAGCTCTCTCTCTCCCCCCATCACTTTTGCGCTCTCCCCCTCTCTTTTGAGCTCTCTCTCTCCCCCCCCCCCTCTCCCTCTCCTCTCTCTCTCCCCCCTCTCCTCTCTCTCCCCCCCATCCTCTCTCTCCCCCCTCTCCTCTCTCTCCCCCCTCCTCTCTTTTCCCCCCCTCTCCTCTCTCTCCCCCCCCCCTCCTCTCTCCCCCCCCTCTCCTCTCTCTCCCCCCTCTCCTCTCTCTCCCCCCCTCTCCTCTCTCCCCCATCTCCTCTCTCTCCCCCCTCTCCTCTCTCTCTCCCCTCTCCTCTCTCTCTCCCCCCTCTCCCCCCTCTCTCTCTCTCTCTCTCTCTCTCTCCCCCCTCTCCTCTCTCTCTCCCCTCTCTCTATCTCTCTCCCCTCTCTATCTCGCGACTGTGCCCGGCCACACCCCCTTCACGCCCGGTCACGCCCTTCACGGCCATTCACGCCCGACCATGCCCCCTTCACGCCGGCCATGCACCCCGCTCACGCCAAACCACGCCCACTTCTGCCGCAGATCAGCTAGGGAGTAGGACTCAAAGGCCAGGTGTGTTTGTCCTCGTGCTGTCTCTACTGCGCATGACAGCTTCGGACAAACACACTTGGCCTTTTATATTATAGGATGATGAAAATAATCATATCTTTAGAAAGTCTATTTAATGGCGAGAAAAATGGTATATAATATGTGTGGGTAGAGTAAATGAGTAAGAGGAAAATTACAGCTAAACACAAACACCGCAGAAATGTAAAAATAGCCCTGGTCCTTAACCCCTTAAGGACAAGACCATTTTTCAATTTCTTTCCCTTAAGGACCAGGGCTATTTTAACATTTCTGCGGTGTTTGTGTTTAGCTGTAATTTTCCATCTTTAACTTTTTCACTAACTTTCACCTAGATTACGAGTTTTGCATTAGAGGCTGTGCGGTGCTAACGATCAGTTTATGCTCACCGCTCACTTGCAGACAATGCTGGTATTACGGGTTTTTACAAACCCGGCGTTAACCGCAAAAAAAAGTGAGCGAAGAGCAAAATTTAGCTCCACATGTCACCTCAATACCAGTGCTGCTTACGTTAGAGGTGAGCTGCTAAAACGTGCTTGTGCACAATTTCCCCATAGGAATCAATGGGGAGAGCCGGCTGAAAAAAAAACTAACACCTGCAAAAAAGCAGCGTTTAGCTCTTAACGCAGCCCCATTGATTCCTATGGGGAAACACATTTTATGTCTACCCCTAACGCGCTAACATGAACCCAGAGTCTAAACCCCCCTAATATTACACTTATTAACCCCTAATCTGCCGCCCCCGACATCGCCAACACCTGCATTATATTATTAACCCCTAATCTGCCGCTCCGGACACCGCCACCACCTACATTATACTTATGAACCCCTAATCTGCTGCCCCCAACATCGCCGAACCCTACATTATATTTATTTAACCCCTAATCAGCCTCCTCCAATGTCGCTGCAACCTAACTACATTTATTAACCCCTAATCTGCTGCCCACAACGTCACCATCACTATAATAAAGTTATTAACCCCTAAACCTAAGTCTAACCCTAACCCCCCCTAACTTAAATATAATTACAATAAATCTAAATAAAATTACTACAATTAACTAAATAATACCTATTTAAAACTAAATACTTACCTATAAAATAAACCATAAGCTAGCTACAATATAACTAATAGTTACATTATATCTAGCTTAGGGTTTACTTTTATGTTACAGGCAACTTTGTATTTATTTTAACTAGGTACAATAGTTATTAAATAGTTATTAACTATTTAATAACTACCTAGTTAAAATAAAGACAAATTTAAAATAAAACCTAACCTAAGTTACAATTACACCTAACACTACACTATAATTAAATAAATTAAATGAATTAAATACAATTAATTACAATTAAATAAAATGATCTGAAGTACGGAAAAAACCCCACTAAATTACAGAAAATAATAACATAATTACAAGAGTTTTAAACTAATTACACCTACTCTAATCCCCCTAACAAAATAAAAAAGCCCCCCAAAATAAAAAAAAGCCCTACCCTACCCTAAATTACAAATAGCCCTTAAAAGGGACTTTTGCGGGGCATTGCCCCAAAGTTATCAGCTCTTTAAAAGTACAAATACCCCCCCAACATTAAAACCCACCACCCACACAACCAACCCTACTCTAAAACCCACCCAATCCCCCCTTAAAAAAACCTAACACTAACCCCTTGAAGATCACCCTACCGTGAGACGTCTTCACCCAACCGGGCAGAAGTGGACCTCCAGACGGGCAGAAGTCTTCACCCAACCAGGCAGAAGTGGTCCTCCATACAGGCAGAAGTCTTCATCCAGACGGCAATCCTATTGGCTGATTGCATCATAGGGCAGATTAGGGCAGATAGGGCAGATTAGGGGTTAATAAATGTAGGTAGGTGTCGGCGATGTTAGGGCCGGCAGATTAGGGGTTAATAATATTTAACTAGTGTTTGAGATGCGGGATCGCGGCGGTTTAGGGGTTAATATATTTATTATAGTGGCGGCGATGTCCGGTTCAGCAGATTAGGGGTTAAAATATTTATTTTATTGTTTGCAATATGGGGGGGGCTCGGTTTAGGGGCTAATAGGTAGTTTATGGGTGTTAGTGTACTTTTTAGCACTTTAGTTAAGAGTTTTATGCTACGGCTTTGTAGTGTAAAACTCTTAACTACTGACTTTAAAATGTGGTACCAGACTTGACAGGAGAGGGTCTACCGCTCACTTTTGGTCAGACTCGTAATACCGGCGCTATGCAAGTCCCATTGAAAATATAGGATACGCAATTGACGTAAGTGGATTTGCGGTATTTCCGAGTCTGAACAAAAAAGTGAGTGGTACACCTGTCCCTGCAAGACTCGTAATACCAGCGGGCGTTAAAAAGCAGCGTTAGGACCTCTTAACGCTGCTTTTTAACCCTAACGCACAACTCGTAATCTAGCCGTTGGGTTTCTCACTGAAATTATTTACAAACAGCTTGTGCAATTATGGCACAAATGGTTGTAAATGCTTCTCTGTGATCCCCTTTGTTCAGAAATAGCAGACTTATATGGCTTTGCCATTGCTTTTTGGTAATTAGAAGGCTGCTAAATGCCACTGCGCACCAAACTTGTATTATGCCCAGCAGTGATGGGGTTAGTTAGGTAGCTTGTAGGGAGCTTGAAGGGTTAATTTTAGCTTTAGTGTAGAGATCAGCCTCCCACCTGACACATCCCACCCCCTGATCCCTCCCAAACAGCTCTCTTCCCTCCCCCCTTAAGTACTGGCAGAAAGTCTGAGAAAATTTGATAGGGGGCGCCCTTGTTATGTGTAATAGTGTTTTAAATAATAATGAAAAACAATAGAAACAGTGATAAAATATGTGTGACAAAATGATATCAATATACAGAATAGTGATGTTAAATCACTAGATACAATGTATATCATTAGTTGCAAAATGACAAAAATTCTACAAATAAAAATAAATGATAGAACTAGAAAGTCCGTAAGTAGACTGTAAATAATTTCAGTGTAGATGGATGAGAAGACACAATCAGGCAGTGTCTGTAGAGGATCAAGGCCACGACCCAGAATCAGTAATCTGCAGGAAATATAAGACAGAAGCGCCACATGGCCCAATATTGTAGAGATTGTTTGGATTTTTAAAAAGGTGTAATAATTACACTCACATGAGATATGTCACCCCTAGTGGTGTAGATGAAACAGTCTGCAGATTACTGGCAGAAAGTCTGCCAGTACTAAAATAAAAGGTTTTTTTTAGTTTTTTTTTAATTATTTTTAAAAAATATATATATTCTGCTGTGTAGAATCCCCCCCTTATCCCACAACCTCCCTGATCCCCCTAAAGAGCTCTCTAACCCTCCCCCCACTATTAGCCAACATTTAAAAAAAAAAAACTTTTTATGTAGTGTAGCTGCCCCCCTCCCCCTCTCAGATTACTCCCAGATCACTCCCAGATCCTCCCTCCTCTGCACCCACCACCCTCTCCCAGCAATCTCTCCAAAAATTTTAATTTAGACTATGATTAGATTGTGGGTGCGCACGCACATGCGCACAACCGCCCCTCACCTCCCCCGCGTGCTCCCTCGCGCACCTGGCATGTAGAACAGCTGGCCGAAAAGAAGTTCCCCAGCGATGGGCCGCCCACCCGCCTCCCTGCAATGGCTTGCACAACGATTGGCACCATAACTGGTCGATGCAGAGAGGGCCACAGAGTGTGTTCTTACATACAGTTTCTAGCTTTTCTTGATCCAGATGTCTCTGAGCGTATTTCTCTTCATGTTCCCTCCATTTGTCTGCTATTTATTTAGTAAAGAAACATATAGGAACACACTGGTTCTTAGATTTGGATCCAAAAAGTACCCAGAGATCAGCAATGCTCTACTAATAATCTAATAGTCCAATAACTAGTCTAATAATCACTCTCTGTGCACTTTAGTGCATACATGATATCATATAACTGCAAAGTATGAATGCCAACTTGTCTTATCTCTGAAGGACAAATAAAAAGTCAGACTAAGACATTTCCTTAAGAAAAAAAGCTGGTTGCACTCACTAATAAAAAATACACATTTTATTGGAAACTCATTAAAAGGTCTGCCAAGTATGGAAGAATAGAGACCAAATCCTTACGCGTTTCTTGCCCTTTGCATTTAGTCATAGGATAATGTGTACAAGTTCATAGCACTATTTAAACAGGAGTCAACCAATCAGACAACCCCATAGTTGCTGTGGCGACCCCAGTCACAAATAGTTTACAAACTATTGTTACAGTGTAACATTAGTAAAACACACAAACACATATGTGCGCTACTAATCTGAACAAATTAATCAAGGTAATTCATCTTAAATATGTGACATAATAGTCATAGAGTATAAGATGATTGCAGTGATCATAATTTCCTTTTCACAGTGTTCCTATATTAAGTTGCACTTTCAAAGATACAAAAATCTCAAAAATTTCAAGCATCTATTGGATACAAAGGTCTTAGAGGTCAGAAAATGCAAGTAGTGTATACTGCTCAAATGAGATCTCACATTCCCACGTACAGTATATTCAAAGACACCTATACAGGTTAGCTTCATCAAATGTTTAATTACTGGGAATGTGACACACCATTTGAATTGTTCGTACATAAGATAATACTTAAAACTCAGATGTATCAAACAATATACCAACAGTAATATCAATACAAAAACTCTGAAATATAATAGAATTACAAAAATTGTGATTATCGCATAATGGAATTAAGAAATGACACACCATTTGGAGCAATTCTCAGGAGATTCCCTTCACATATATAAAAGGGCATTACTACTATTTAATATAGTAATAATAATATAAGACATTTCCTTTATTTAATAAACAGGCAAAAGTATATAACAATAAACACAGTATTGTCCTGTTTAATTGTGAAAGGGGTACACAGCATTGCTCCAATAAACAAAACCTGCTTTTCAGATACATATTTAAGTATTACTCAGATTGATCGGTGTCTTCTTTACTTTCTTTGGGACAATTATCAACAAGAAGGAAGGATTTCTGGTAGATTCAGAAAGGAAGTAATCCCCTGAAGTGGAGATTTGTGAGCACATAATAAATTATCTATAGTGTTGATTACCTTCCATTTAATGTTTTCACTATTATTGTATCAGAGGGTTCAGCAACCTATAGTATGTGTGCAATATAGAATGTAGATAATGCTACTTTGAGAAGTGGGATGTCTTTGGGTGCCCCCATTGTTAGCTGTCAGACAGTGTGATACTCAGAGCCAACACTATCCACCACTCTAATACTTTTTTTGCAGAAATTGGATAATTTATGGGATATTAAAGGGACAGTAAACATGTAGCAAAACTCCATCCACCGTTTGCCTTATTTGAAGGAGCCAATCTGGGCATTAGTCAGTAGACAACAAAGCTGGACATGGTCAAAATGTTAAAGTACAATGTTTAGCAGTCATTATCAGCTAAAACAAATTAGGGAAATATATGTAACAGGGTTAGCCTTGATAAATTAGGAGGGTGCATTTTAAGTTCAGACAAAATCCTCTGTTTTTAGAGCTAAATTTCATGAAAAGTGGGCAAAATAAACAATCAAAGTATATTACAAAGTTTCATTATGGACAACTAAATATTTTATATACAATTCTCAAGGTGTTTACTGTCCTTTTAAGTTAAGGGTTTGACAGATACATTTCAGAGTCAGGGGTCTGAGATCGGAGCTCTAATATTAGTGGGTAAGGGTTGCAGTTGAGCTGCAGGGCCTTAGGTCTAATATGAATTATGATGTGAGGATGTGGCTGACATAGTATCTAAATGATACACAATACCAAAAGCAAAATGAGAAGGTCAGTTATATAAACAAGGTAGATGATGCAAAGAAACTCTTTTCACTCATACACCGCAGCAACTAAAGTTACGGTGTACCCAGAGCAAGTGTACATCTTAATCTGTATGCAGTAGAGATAATCAAAAGATACAGTCTCACCTCTGCTGACTTCCACCCGGGGAGCTTCTAAATTTCAGCAGGATCCTTGTAAGTAGAGCCGGTATTATATACACCTCCACCTTGATCTGTATCTCCGTATCTCGTCCACTGCTACCCGGCACTTTTCCAGAGGCACTGTGTTTCCGCGCCCACCAGGGGGCGTGTCCAAGTTACAACAGATGATCCTCCAACCGGATAGCTTAGACAGGTACCACGTGCGCCATCACTCAAAACGCCTCCACTCGGAATCCTCCAATCCTCAGGCTGCCTTTCGTTGCGCCTCTTTGTACGGACCAATACTGGGGCTCCACTGGTTTTTCAGTGTTTAGTGCTCAGCGTTCAGCGTAGTAATATTGTTGTATGCTCTGGGGATAATTTGCAGCATGCAATGCAGGGACACTAGCGCTCTCAGGGCAAGGAAATCCACCACAAAAGAAAGACATAGAGCGCTAGCGAAAATAAAACATAACCTTTATTTGGTTATTTAAAAACAGGACATATAGTCAATCAAAAGGATAGAGATGGGTATCCCATCTCTATCCTTTTGATTGACTATATGTCCTGTTTTTAAATAACCAAATAAAGGTTATGTTTTATTTTCGCTAGCGCTCTATGTCTTTCTTTTGTGGTGGATAGTATCTAAATGCCCAGGACTCTTGTCTGATGTGGCCTAAAAAGATGCTTCTGGACTAGGAGTCTAATCTGATATGGGCATGTAGCTAACAGAAGGCAGCAGGGCCAAAAGCCTAGCATTATATGGATATGTAGCTAATAATAATAATACATATTTTTTTAAGTTATCGTGAAAGAAGAGGAAGTGTATTGCTACAGGGTAAAATCCAGAACTTTATTCCAACAAGTTATACGCGTTTCAGCTCGTAGCTATAATCATAGCCTGATAGGAAACACTACACACTTCTTTAAAAAGGAAACCCCATGCTCCTATTGGTTAAAAATTGCACACACACACCACCGTAACTACCAATCAATTACTGGAATGTCTAAGGCACGTCTCTAATAGAGTCAAGGGGGCCAATTTATTGCGGCCCGAATGGGGCTGTATACCTCTGTTTCCGTGCGAGCCTTCAAGGACCAGTAAATACATTAGATTTGCGCACTCTCAAATGCCTGATCAAAATACAATGCAATAGCACTTAGTCTGAGCCTCAAACGAGTAGTAGAATTTTTTCTGACAAATTTTAAAGTTATGTATATTTACACTCCCCCTGTATCATGTGACAGCCATCGGCCAAACACAAATGCATATATGTATATTCCATGAAATCTTGGACATGCTCAGTAGGAGCTGGTGACTCAAAAAGTGTAAATATAAAAAGACTGTGCATATTTTGTTAATGGAAGTAAATTGGAAAGTAGTTTAAAATTGCATGCTCTATCTGTATCATGCAAGTTCATTTTTGACTTGAGTGTCCTTTTAAGAAGCAGCGGTCATAAGACCACTGCTCCTTAACTTCTCCGCTGCCTCTGAGGCTGTAGACATCATTCAACCTGATCGAATACGATTGGGTTGATTGACACCCCTTGCTAGCGGCCAATTGGCTGCAAATCTGCAGGGGCGGCATTGCACAAGCAGTTCACCAGAACTGCTTTTGGAATGATAAATGCAGACAGCGTATACTGTCGATATTTATCAATGTCTGGTGGACATGATCGCTACAGCGGATCATGTCCGCCAGACATGATAAATTGGCCCCAAGGGAACAAGAATCTGTTAGCATATATATATGCATACTATGGCCTAGATTTGGAGTTTGGCGTTAGCCGTGAAAACCAGCGTTAGAGGCTCCTAACGCTGGTTTTAGGCTACCGCCGGTATTTGGAGTCAGTGATTAAAGGGTCTAACGCTCACTTTTCAGCCGCGACTTTTCCATACCGCAGATCCCCTTACGTCAATTGCGAATCCTATCTTTTCAATGGGATCTTCCTAACGCCGGTATTTAGAGTCGTTTCTGAAGTGAGCGTTAGAGCTCTAACGACAAAACTCCAGCCGCCGAAAAAAAGCAGGAGTTAAGAGCTTTCTGGGCTAACGCCGGTTCATAAAGCTCTTAACTACTGTACCCTAAAGTACACTAACACCCATAAACTACCTATGTACCCCTAAACTGAGGTCCCCCCACATCGCCGCAAGTCGATTACATTTTTTTAACCCCTAATCTGCCGACCGCCACCTACGTTATCCTTATGTACCCCTAATCTGCTGCCCCTAACACCGCCGACCCCTATATTATATTTATTAACCCCTAATCTGCCCCCCTCAACGTCGCCGACACCTGCCTACACTTATAAACCCCTAATCTGCCGAGCGGACCTGAGCGCTACTATAATAAAGTTATTAATCCCTAATCCGCCTCACTAACCCTATCATAAATAGTATTAACCCCTAATCTGCCCTCCCTAACATCGCCGACACCTAACTTCAATTATTAACCCCTAATCTGACGACCGGAGCTCACCGCTACTATAATAAATGGATTAACCCCTAAAGCTAAGTCTAACCCTAACACTAACACCCCCCTAAGTTAAATATAATTTAAATCTAACGAAATTAATTAACTCTTATTAAATAAATTATTCCTATTTAAAGCTAAATACTTACCTGTAAAATAAATCCTAATATAGCTACAATATAAATTATAATTACATTGTAGCTATTTTAGGATTAATATTTATTTTACAGGCAACTTTGTAATTATTTTAACCAGGTACAATAGCTATTAAATAGTTAATAACTATTTAATAGTTACCTAGTTAAAATAATAACAAAATTACCTGTAAAATAAGTCCTAACCTAAGTTATAATTAAACCTAACACTACCCTATCAATAAATTAATTAAATAAAATATCTACATTTACCTACAATAAAACCTAACACTACACTATCAATAAATAAATTAAATACAATTTCTACAAATAACTACAATTACATAAACTAACTAAAGTACAAAAAATAAAAAAGAACTAAGTTACAAAAAATAAAAAAATATTTACAAACATAAGAAAAATATTACAAAAATTTTAAACTAATTACACCTACTCTAAGCCTCCTAATAAAATAACAAAGCCCCCCAAAATAAAAAAATGCCCTACACTATTCTAAATTAATAAATTTAAAAGCTCTTTTACCTTACCAGCCCTGAACAGGGCCCTTTGCGGGGCATGCCCCAAGAAATTCAGCTCTTTTGCCTGTAAAAAAAAACATACAATACCCCCCCCAACATTACAACCCACCACCCACATACCCCTAATCTAACCCAAACCCCCCTTAAATAAACCTAACACTAAGCCCCTGAAGATCTTCCTACCTTGTCTTCACCTCACCGGGTATCACCGATCGGTCCTGGCTCCGATATCTACATCCAACCCAAGCGGGGGCTAGACATCCACTGAAGAAGTCCAGAAGAGGGTCCAAAGTCTTCCTCCTATCCGGCAAGAAGAGGACATCCGGACCGGCAAACATCTTCATCCAAGCGGCATCTTCGATCTTCTTCCATCCGGTGCGGAGCGGGTCCATGTTGAAGCAGCCGACGCGGATCCATCCTCTTCTTCCGGCGTCTCCCGACGAATGACGGTTCCTTTAAGGGACGTCATCCAAGATGGCGTCCCTCGAATTCCGATTGGCTGATAGGATTCTATCAGCCAATCGGAATTAAGGTAGGAATATTCTGATTGGCTGATGGAATCAGCCAATCAGAATCAAGTTCAATCCGATTGGCTGATTTCAACCCCAGTCTGGACCATCTGCTGAATAGTTTGTTCCTGATGCCTGGGGTGAAGCACGGATTCCCTACAATAGGTACATATTCTGAGGTTTGTGGGATGTCCTTCATGTACATCCTAATAAATTGCCAAGCTTTGATAGTGTGGATTATTGTAATTTTCGTTTTCACCTTATGTGGTAGGTCCTTGATAGGGCAGTGTAGCAGCGCCACTAGGTTGAATGGAGTGACTAGTTTTTGCTCAATTTCATAGGAGGCAACAAATGATCCAGCAGTGAGCCAATCCATGGCAACTTTGGCCAAGCATAATTTATTATAGATCAGAAAGCTAGGGAGTGCTAGACCTCCGCTTTGCCTGGGGAACGAAAGTTTTTGTAAAGTAATACGTCTCTTGCCCGTACCCCAAATAAACAGCCTGATAGAGCTTTCCAGAAGTCTTAGGTCGGCATTCATTAGGGGAATTGGGATATTTTGCATTATGTAGAGTAATTTGGGTAGTATGATCATTTTAACCAGATTAATTTTTGCCGTCAAAGATAGGGGTAACTTTGCCCAGTTTTTAAGATCTAATTGGATTTTATTTAATAATGGAGAGTAGTTCAATGGATACCATTCCGCCGGGTCTGTGCTAATTTTGATTCCTAAGTATGTAATGTATTTATCTGCTACCCTGAAAGGTGGAGAATAGTCTATACCCATAGGTCTGGTTATCCATAATAGATCAGATTTCGAGATATTTATTTTATAGCCTGAAAATGTACCGAATTTAGCGATTATGTCTATGATTGTTGGGATCTCAGATTGTGGCTTATTAAGAAAGAGTAACAAGTCATCCGCATAGAGAAGTAGTTTAAGATATTTATCACCCAGAGGGATCCCTTGTAAATGTTGTTTCAACATTAATGCCAGGGGTTCAATTGCTAAGTTGAACAATAGAGGTGAAATTGGACAGCCTTGTCTCGTCCCTGTCAAAATCTCAAAAGTTTCTGTAAGGGAACCATTAACCACGAGTACTGAAGAGGCGTTTGCATATAAAGCATGGATACATTTAGGAAAGTGGTCTCTAAAGCCAAATTGTTCCATAGTAAAGAATAAGTGGTCCCAAATAATTGAGTCGAATGCTTTTTGAGCATCGACTGACAGAATCGCTGTTTCTTCCCTATTGGGTGCCTTATCTATATGATGGAAGTCTAACAATAATAAGATTTTCCGAATACTGGCGGCTGGGTTCCTATTCAACATAAAGCCGACCTGATCCACATGAATCAGCGAGCCAAGGACACGTTTAAGTCTGTTCGATAGAATAGTTGTGAATATTTTGTAATCTGTGTTGAGTAGTGAGATGGGGCGGTATGAGTCGATAAGTTCTGGATCTTTATTCTTTTTTGGAATTAAGATGATTTTAGAAGCTGCAAAATATGCTGAGGGCACCTCACCCTTACACAGATAATCGTTAAATAAATTGACCAATGGGGTGTTAATCTCCTCTTTGAGAGTCTTATAGAACTCTGACGGGAGCATGTCAAGGCCGGCTGCTTTATCCAGACTGAGTTTATCAATGGCTTGCATTACCTCTATAGCTGTAATAGGTATATTAAGTTTCTCTGCCTCGTCTAAAGGTAGCCTTGGGAGTGAAATTTTTTCCCAAAAACAATTTTTATTCTGTATGTGGATCTGAGGGGCTGCGTAGAGTTTTTTAAAAAAATTAGCAAAGCCATTCTTGATTGCCTCTTTCTCAGTAACTCTTATCCCGTCTACCACAATAGCCTTAATTGGTTTAGGTGCAGTATGTAGTTTCACCTGGTTTGCTAGGAGCTTGCCTATTTTACTACCATATCTATAATAGCTGGTTCTTTGACGCTGATCTTGCTTTATGGTCTGTTGGAGATTGAATGCCTCCCATTCCTGTTTTGATTTTATATATCTGTGCCAGTTAGTATCATTAGGTGTCGTTATATATGTGTTGTATGAATTACTGAGGCAGTTAGACAGCTGAATCTCCCTTGAGCGTAGGTTTGCTCTAAGTTTACAGGTGTATTGTTTAATTTCTCCCCTGATCACTGCTTTGGCTGCTTCCCAAAATGTTTCTGGTTTGATATTATGTGAAAGGTTTTGTGTCCTATACTCACTCCATCTTTCAGAGATGAATCTATTAAATGTTGAGTTTTTATATAAGTAGCGGGGGAACGTGTACCCTCTGTTTGGTTCATATATAGTGTTGTCTAGACCAATCTCCAAAGATATAGGAGCATGGTCTGAGATAGTGAATTCGCCAATTTGTGATTTGAGTACTGAGCCGAGAAGTCTGTCTGACCCAAGGAAATAATCAATACGTGAAAATGATTTGAACTGTTTTGATTCATAAGTAAATTCTCGATTATTTGGGAATATGTGCCGCCAGATGTCCCTAATCTTGAGTGTTCGACAGAATGATCTAAGAATTCTTGTTGCTTTTTGAGATACCTTGACAGTTGTTTGTTTGGTGGTCTGTAATCTATCACTACTATTAAAAACCATGTTGAAATCTCCAGCAACTATCAGAGTAGTATCAACATAGTGCAGGAGTTTGGACCTTAGAGATTCCCAAAAAGTATTATCCACAATATTTGGCCCATATACATTACAAATAGTGTAAGTCTGGAAACCCATCTTTATTTTTAAGATAATAAAGCGCTCATTGGGGTCTAATTCTTGTGCTATAATTTTTAAATCTGTCCCTTTTTTTACAAGAATTGCTATGTAAAAAAAACTTTTACATCAGTCTGCTAGTGTTATTTAATTTTATTTGCCAGGCCAGCCTGCCACTAGTGCCAGCCCGTGTGTCAGGCTCCCAGCATATACTGTGCCTACTTCCATCCTCAGTGCCACCACTCATATCTGTTGTAACATTAGTGTAAATTTTAAAAAAAAACTTTTACATCAGTCTGCTAGTGTTATTTAATTGCAGTTGCCTGCCTGCCAGCGTGTGTGCCAGGCCCACTTTCCAACTAGTGCCACCAATCATATTTGTTATAACAGTAGTGTAAATATCTTAAAAAAAACTTTTTTGACTGTAAAACATCAGTCTGTTAGTGTAATCTAATTGAAGTTGCCTGCCTGCCAGCGTGTGTGCCAGGCCCACTTGCCAAGTTAGTGGCACCACTCATATTTGTTGTAACAGTAGTGTAACTATTTAAAAAAAAAAAACTTTTTGGACTGTGAAACATCAGTCTGCTAGTGCAATCGAATTGCAGTTGCCTGCCTGCCAGCGTGTATGCCAGGCCCACTTGCCAACTAGTGCCACCAATCATATTTGTTATAACAGTATTGTAAATATTTAAAAAAAAAACTTTTTTGACTGTGTAACATCAGTCAGCTAGTGTAATCTAATTGCAGTTGCCTGCCTGCCAGAGTGTGTGTCAGGCCCACTTGCCAACTAGTGCCACCAATCATATTTGTTATAACAGTAGTGTAAATATTTTTTTTTTATTTTTTTTTTACTGTGAAACATCAGTCTGCTATTGTAATCTAATTGAAGTTGCCTGCCTGCCAGCGTGTGTGCCAGGCCCACTTGCCAGGTTAGTGGCACCACTCATATTTGTTGTAACAGTAGAGTAAATATTTAAAAAAAAAACTTTTTGGACTGTGAAACATCAGTCTGCTAGTGCAATGGAATTGCAGTTTCCTGCCTGCCAGCGTGTGTGCCAGGCCCACTTGCCAACTAGTGCCACCAATCATATTTGTTATAACAGTATTGTAAATATTTTTTTTAAAAAACTTTTTTGACTGTGAAACATCAGTCAGCTAGTGTAATCGAATTGCAGTTGCCTGCCTGCCAGTGTGTGTGCCAGGCCCACTTGCCAACTAGTGCCACCAATCATATTTGTTATAACAGTAGTGTAATTATTTTAAAAAAAACTTTTTTGATTGTGAAACATCAGTCTGCTATTGTAATCTAATTGAAGTTGCCTGACTGCCAGCGTGTGTGCCAGGCCCACTTGCCAAGTTAGTGGCACCACTCATATTTGTTGTAACAGTAGTGTAAATATTTTAAGAAAACTTTTTTGACTGTGAAAAATCAGTCTGTTAGTGCAATCAAATTGCAGTTGCCGGCCTGCCAGCGTGTGTGCCAGGCCCACTTGCCAACTAGTGCCACCAATCATATTTGTTATAACAGTATTGCAAATATTTAAAAAAAAAACTTTTTTGACAGTGAAACATCATTCAGCTAGTGTAATCTAATTGCAGTTGCCTGCCTGCCAGCGTGTGTGCCAGGCCCACTTGCCAACTAGTGCCACCAATCATATTTGTTATAACAGTAGTGTAAATATTTTAAAAAAAAATTTTTGACTGTGAAACATCAGTCTGTTAGTGTAATCTAATTGAAGTTGCCTGCCTGCCAGCGTGTGTGCCAGGCCCACTTGCCAAGTTAGTGGCACCACTCATATTTGTTGTAACAGTAGTGTAAATATTTAAAAAAAAAACTTTTTTGAATATGAAACATCAGTCTGCTAGTGCAATCGAATTGCAGTTGCCGGCCTGCCAGCGTGTGTGCCAGGCCCACTTGCCAACTAGTGCCAGCAATCATATTTGTTATAACAGTATTGTAAATATTTTTTAAAAAAACTTTTTTGACTGTGAAACATCAGTCAGCTAGTGTAATGTAATTGCAGTTGCCTGCCTGCCAGCGTGTGTACCAGGCCCACTTGCCAACTAGTGCCACCAATCATATTTGTTATAACAGTAGTGTAAATATTTAAAAAAAAAATTGACTGTGAAACATCAGTCTGCTATTGTAATTTAATTGAAGTTGCCTGCCTGCCAGCGTGTGTGCCAGGCCCACTTGCCAAGTTAGTGGCACCATTCATATTTGTAGTAACAGTAGTGTAAATATTTAAAAAAAAAACTTTTTTGACTGTGAAACATCAGTCAGCTAGTGTAATCTAATTGAAGTTGCCTGCCTGCCAGCGTGTGTGCCAGGCCCACTTAGCCAACTAGTGCCACCAATCATATTTGTTATAACAGTAGTGAAAATATTTAAAAAAAAAACTTTTTTGACTGTGAAACATCAGTCTGCTATTGTAATCTATTTGAAGTTGCCTACCTGCCAGCGTGTGTGCCAGGACCACTTGCCAAGTTAGTGGCACCACTCATATTTGTTGTAACAGTAGTGTAAATATTTTTTTAAAAAACTTTTTTGACTGTGAAACATCAGTCTGCTAGTGCAATCGAATTGCAGTTGCCTGCCTGCCAGCGTGTGTGCCAGGCCCACTTGCCAACTAGTGCCACCAATCATATTTGTTATAAAAGTAGTGTAAATATTTAAAAAAAAAAAATTTTGACTGTGAAACATCAGTCTGCTAGTGTAATCTAATTGAAGTTGCCTGCCTGCCAGCGTGTGTGCCAGGCCCACTTGCCAACTAGTGCACCAATAATATTTGTTATAACAGTATTGTAAATATTTTTTAAAAAAAACTTTTTTGACTGTGAAACATCAGTCAGCTAGTGTAATTGAATTGCAGTTGCCTGCCTGCCAGTGTGTGTGCCAGGCCCACTTGCCAACTAGTGCCACCAATCATATTTGTTATAACAGTAGTGTAAATATTTAAAAAAAAACTTTTTTAACAGTGAAACATCATTCAGCTAGTGTAATCGAATTGCAGTTGCCTGCCTGCCAGCGTGTGTGCCAGGCCCACTTGCCAAGTTAGTGGCACCACTCATATTTGTTGTAACAGTAGTGTAAATATTTAAAAAAAAAACTTTTTTGAATATGAAACATCAGTCTGCTAGTGCAATTGAATTGCAGTTGCCTGCCTGCCTGCCAGCGTGTGTACCAGGCCCACTTGCCAACTAGTGCCACCAATCATATTTGTTATAACAGTATTGTAAATATTTTAAAAAAAAACTTTTTTGACTGTGAAACATCAGTCAGCTAGTGTAATGTAATTGCATTTGCCTGCCTGCCAGCGTGTGTACCAGGCCCGCTTGCCAACTAGTGCCACCAATCATATTTGTTATAACAGTAGTGTAAATATTTAAAAAAAAAATTGACTGTGAAACATCAGTCTGCTATTGTAATTTAATTGAAGTTACCTGCCTGCAAGCATGTGTGCCAGGCCCACTTGCCAAGTTAGTGCCACCAATCATATTTGTTATAACAGTATTGTAAATATTTAAAAAAAAAAAACTTTTTGGGCTGTGAAACATCAGTCAGCTAGTGTAATCGAATTGCAATTGCCGGCCTGCCAGCGTGTGTGCCAGGCCCACTTAGCCAACTAGTGCCACCAATCATATTTGTTATAACAGTAGTGTAAATATTTTTTAAAAAAACTTTTTTGACTGTGAAACATCAGTCTGCTATTGTAATCTAATTGCAGTTGCCTGCCTGCCAGCGTGTGTGCCAGGCCCACTTGCCAACTAGTGCCAACAATCATATTTGTTATAACAGTATTGTAAATATTTTTAAAAAAAACTTTTTTTGACTGTTAAACATCAGTCAGCTAGTGTAATGTAATTGCAGTTGCCTGCCTGCCAGCGTGTGTACCAGGCCCACTTGCCAACTAGTGCCACCAATCATATTTGTTATAACAGTAGTGTAAATATTTAAAAAAAAAAATTGACTGTGAAACATCAGTCTGCTATTGTAATTTAATTGAAGTTGCCTGCCTGCCAGCGTGTGTGCCAGGCCCACTTGCCAAGTTAGTGGCACCACTCATATTTGTTGTAACAGTAGTGTAAATATTTAAAAAAAAAAACTTTTTTGACTGTGAAACATCAGTCTGCTAGTGCAATCGAATTGCAGTTGCCGGCCTGCCAGCGTGTGTGCCAGGCCCACTCGCCAACTAGTGCCACTAATCATATTTGTTATAACAGTAGTGTAAATATTTAAAAAAAAAACTTCTTTGACTGTGAAATATCAGTCAGCTAGTGTAATCTAATTGCAGTTGCCTGCCTGCCTGCCTGCCAGCGTGTGTGCCAGGCCCACTTAGCCAACTAGTGCCACCAATCATATTTGTTAAAACAGTAGTGTAAATATTTAAAAAAAAAACTTTTTTGACTGTGAAACATCAGTCTGCTATTGTAATCTAATTGAAGTTGCCTGCCTGCCAGCGTGTGTGCCAGGCCCATTTGTCAAGTTAGTGGCACCACTCATATTTTTTGTAACAGTAGTGTAAATATTTTTAAAAAAAAATTTTGGACTGTGAAACATCAGTCTGCTAGTGCAATCGAATTGCAGTTGCCTGCCTGCCAGCGTGTGTGCCAGGCCCACTTGCCAACTAGTGCCACCAATCATATTTGTTATAACAGTAGTGTAAATATTAAAAAAAATAACTTTTTTGACTGTGAAACATCATTCAGCTAGTGTAATGTAATTGCAGTTGCTTGCCTGCCAGCGTGTGTGCCAGGCCCACTTGCCAACTAGCGCCACCAATCATATTTGTTATAAAAGTAGTTTAAATATTTAAAAAAAAAAATTGGACTGTGAAACATCAGTCTGCTAGTGTAATCTAATTGAAGTTGCCTGCCTGCCAGCATGTGTGCCAGGCCCACTTGCCAACTAGTGCACCAATCATATTTGTTATAACAGTATTGTAAATATTTTTAAAAAAAAAACTTTTTTGACTGTGAAACATCAGTCAGCTAGTGTAATCGAATTGCAGTTGCCTGCCTGCCTGCCAGTGTGTGTGCCAGGCCCACTTGCCAACTAGTGCCACCAATCATATTTGTTATAACAGTAGTGTAAATATTTAAAAAAAAACTTTTTTGACAGTGAAACATCATTCAGCTAGTGTAATCGAATTGCAGTTGCCTGCCTGCCAGCGTGTGTGCCAGGCCCACTTGCCAACTAGTGCCACCAATCATATTTGTTATAAAAGTAGTGTAAATATTTAAAAAAAAAAATTTTGACTGTGAAACATCAGTCTGCTAGTGTAATCTAATTGAAGTTGCCTGCCTGCCAGCGTGTGTGCCAGGCCCACTTGCCAACTAGTGCACCAATAATATTTGTTATAACAGTATTGTAAATATTTTTTTTTAAAAACTTTTTTTGACTGTGAAACATCAGTCAGCTAGTGTAATCGAATTGCAGTTGCCTGCCTGCCAGTGTGTTTGCCAGGCCCACTTGCCAACTAGTGCCACCTATCATATTTGTTATAACAGTAGTGTAAATATTTAAAAAAAAAAATTTTGGACAGTGAAACATCATTCAGCTAGTGTAATCGAATTGCAATTGCCTGCCTGCCAGCGTGTGTGCCAGGCCCACTTGCCAACTAGTGCCACCAATCATATTTGTTATAACAGTCGTGTAAATATTTAAAAAAAACTTTTTTGACTGTGAAACATCAGTCTGTTAGTGTAATCTAATTGAAGTTGCCTGCCTGCCAGCGTGTGTGCCAGGCCCACTTGCCAAGTTAGTGGCACCACTCATATTTGTTGTAACAGTAGTGTAAATATTTAAAAAAAAATTGACTGTGAAACATCAGTCTGTTATTGTAATTTAATTGAAGTTGCCTGCCTGCCTGCCAGCGTGTGTACCAGGCCCACTTGCCAACTAGTGCCACCAATCATATTTGTTATAACAGTATTGTAAATATTTAAAAAAAAAACTTTTTTGAATATGAAACATCAGTCTGCTAGTGCAATTGAATTGCAGTTGCCTGCCAGCGTGTGTACCAGGCCCACTTGCCAACTAGTGCCACCAATCATATTTGTTATAACAGTATTGTAAATATTAAAAAAAAAAAACTTTTTTGACTGTGAAACATCAGTCAGCTAGTGTAATGTAATTGCAGTTGCCTGCCTGCCAGCGTGTGTACCAGGCCCACTTGCCAACTAGTGCTACCAATCATATTTGTTATAACAGTAGTGTAAATATTTAAAAAAAAAATTGACTGTGAAACATCAGTCTGCTATTGTAATTTAATTGAAGTTACCTGCCTGCCAGCGTGTGTGCCAGGCCCACTTGCCAAGTTAGTGGCACCACTCATATTTGTTGTAACAGTAGTGTAAATATTTAAAAAAAAAACTTCTTTGGCTGTGAAACATCAGTCAGCTAGTGTAATCTAATTGCAGTTGCCTGCCTGCCTGCCAGCGTGTGTGCCAGGCCCACTTAGCCAACTAGTGCCACCAATCATATTTGTTATAACAGTAGTGTAAATATTAAAAAAAAACTTTTTGGACTGTGAAACATCAGTCTGCTATTGTAATCTAATTCCAGTTGCCTGCCTGCCAGCGTGTGTGCCAGGCCCACTTGCCAACTAGTGCCAACAATAATATTTGTTATAACAGTATTGTAAATATTTAAAAAAAAAACTTTTTTGACTGTGAAACATCAGTCAGCTAGTGTAATGTAATTGCAGTTGCCTGCCTGCCAGTGTGTGTACCAGGCCCACTTGCCAACTAGTGCTACCAATCATATTTGTTATAACAGTAGTGTAAATATTTAAAAAAAAAAATTGACTGTGAAACATCAGTCTGCTATTGTAATTTAATTGAAGTTGCCTGCCTGCCAGCGTGTGTGCCAGGCCCACTTGCCAACTAGTGCCACCAATCATATTTGTTATAACAGTAGTGTAAATATTTTAAAAAAACTTTTTGGACTGTGAAACATCAGTCTGCTATTGTAATCTAATTGCAGTTGCCTGCCTGCCAGCGTGTGTGCCAGGCCCACTTGCCAACTAGTGCCAACATTCATATTTGTTATAACAGTATTGTAAATATTTAAAAAAAAAACTTTTTTGACAGTGAAACATCATTCAGCTAGTGTAATCGAATTGCAGTTGCCTGCCTGCCAGCGTGTGTGCCAGGCCCACTTGCCAACTAGTGCCACCAATCATATTTGTTATAACAGTAGTGTAAATATTTTAGAAAAACTTTTTTGACTGTGAAACATCAGTCAGCTAGTGTAATGTAATTGCAGTTGCCTGCCTGCCAGTGTGTGTACCAGGCCCACTTGCCAACTAGTGCCACCAATCATATTTGTTATAACAGTAGTGTAAATATTTAAAAAAAAAATTGACTGTGAAACATCAGTCTGCTATTGTAATTTAATTGAAGTTGCCTGCCTGCCAGCGTGTGTGCCAGGCCCACTTGCCAAGTTAGTGGCACCACTCATATTTGTTGTAACAGTAGTGTAAATATTTAAAAAAAAAACTTTTTTGACTGTGAAACATCAGTCTGCTAGTGCAATTGAATTGCAGTTGCCTGCCAGCGTGTGTACCAGGCCCACTTGCCAACTAGTGCCACCAATCATATTTGTTATAACAGTATTGTAAATATTTAAAAAAAAAAAACTTTTTTGACTGTGAAACATCAGTCAGCTAGTGTAATGTAATTGCAGTTGCCTGCCTGCCAGCGTGTGTACCAGGCCCACTTGCTAACTAGTGCCACCAATCATATTTGTTATAACAGTAGTGTAAATATTTAAAAAAAAAAATGACTGTGAAACATCAGTCTGCTATTGTAATTTAATTGAAGTTACCTGCCTGCCAGCGTGTGTGCCAGGCCCACTTGCCAAGTTAGTGGAACCACTCATATTTGTTGTAACAGTAGTGTAAATATTTAAAAAAAAAAACTTTTTGGACTGTGAAACATCAGTCTGCTAGTGCAATCGAATTGCAGTTGCCGGCCTGCCAGCATGTGTGCCAGGCCCACTTGCCAACTAGTGCCACCAATCATATTTGTTATAACAGTATTGTAAATATTTAAAAAAAAAACTTCTTTGGCTGTGAAACATCAGTCAGCTAGTGTAATCTAATTGCAGTTGCCTGCCTGCCTGCCAGCGTGTGTGCCAGGCCCACTTAGCCAACTAGTGCCACCAATCATATTTGTTATAACAGTAGTGTAAATATTTAAAAAAAAAAAACTTTTTTGACTGTGAAACATCAGTCTGCTATTGTAATCTAATTGCAGTTGCCTGCCTGCCAGCGTGTGTGCCAGGCCCACTTGCCAACTAGTGCCAACAATCATATTTGTTATAACAGTAGTGTAAATATTTAAAAAAAAAAAACTTTTTTGACTGTGAAACATCAGTCAGCTAGTGTAATGTAATTGCAGTTGCCTGCCTGCCAGCGTGTGTACCAGGCCCACTTGCCAACTAGTGCCACCAATCATATTTGTTATAACAGTAGTGTAAATATTTTTTTTAAAAAAATTGACTGTAAAACATCAGTCTGCTATTGTAATTTAATTGAAGTTACCTGCCTGCCAGCGTGTGTGCCAGGCCCACTTGCCAAGTTAGTGGCACCACTCATATTTGTTGTAACAGTAGTGTAAATATTTAAAAAAAAAACTTTTTTGACTGTGAAACATCAGTCTGCTAGTGCAATTGAATTGCAGTTGCCGGCCTGCCAGCGTGTGTGCCAGGCCCACTCGCCAACTAGTGCCACCAATCATATTTGTTATAACAGTAGTGTAAATATTTAAAAAAAAACTTCTTTGACTGTGAAACATCAGTCAGCTAGTGTAATCTAATTGCAGTTGCCTGCCTGCCTGCCAGCGTGTGTGCCAGGCCCACTTAGCCAACTAGTGCCACCAATCATATTTGTTATAACAGTAGTGTAAATATTTAAAAAAAAAAAAATTTTGACTGTGAAACATCAGTCTGCTATTGTAATTTAATTGAAGTTACCTGCCTGCCAACGTGTGTGCCAGGCCCACTTGCCAAGTTAGTGGCACCACTCATATTTGTTGTAACAGTATTGTAAATATTTAAAAAAAAACTTTTTTGACTGTGAAACATCAGTCAGCTAGTGTAATGTAATTGCAGTTGCCTGCCTGCCAGTGTAACATAGTAACATAGTAACATAGTAGATAAGGTTGAAAAAAGACTGAAGTCCATCGAGTTCAACCTATACAAATCTAAAATACTTACAAAAAGCTCCAGTTAAGCTTAAATAACCCCATTAAAATGTGACCCATTTAATACTAGCAATCATATCCATGAATTTTGTTTATATACAGAAATGTATCCAGACTATTTTTAAATGTATCTATGGTATTGGCATTCACTACCTCCTTTGGTAATGAGTTCCACAATTTTATTGCTCTTACAGTGAAAAAACGTTTCCGTTGCAGGAGATTAAATCTCCTTTCCTCCAACCTTAAATTATGACCTCTTGTCAGAACCAATTTTCTTGGAATAAAAAGAGCTTCTGCCATCTCTGTATATGGGCCTTGAATATATTTATATAAAGTAATCATGTCACCTCTCAAGCGCCTTTTTTCTAAAGAGAACAGACCCAGTTTGGCTAGCCTCTCCTCATAGGTTAATTTCTCCAATCCCCTTATTAGCTTTGTGGCCCTTCTCTGAACTTTTTCTAGTTCTGCAATATCTTTTTTAGCAATCGGTCCCCAGAACTGCACTCCAAACTCAAGGTGAGGTCTTACCAGGGCTTTATATAATGACAGTGTGTGTACCAGGCCCACTTGCCAACTAGTGCTACCAATCATATTTGTTATAACAGTAGTGTAAATATTTAAAAAAAAAAATTGACTATGAAACATCAGTCTGCTATTGTAATTTAATTGAAGTTGCCTGCCTGCCAGCGTGTGTGCCAGGCCCACTTGCCAAGTTAGTGGCACCACTCATATTTGTTGTAACAGTAGTGTAAATATTTTAAAAAAAAACTTTTTTGACTGTGAAACATCAGTCTGCTAGTGCAATCGAATTGCAGTTGCCGGCCTGCCAGCGTGTGTGCCAGGCCCACTCGCCAACTAGTGCCACCAATCATATTTGTTATAACAGTAGTGTAAATATTTAAAAAAAAACTTCTTTGACTGTGAAACATCAGTCAGCTAGTGTAATCTAATTGCAGTTGCCTGCCTGCCTGCCAGCGTGTGTGCCAGGCCCACTTAGCCAACTAGTGCCACCAATCATATTTGTTATAACAGTAGTGTAAATATTTAAAAAAAAAAACTTTTTTGACTTTGAAACATCAGTCTGCTATTGTAATCTAATTGAAGTTGCCTGCCTGCCTGCCAGCGTGTGTGCCAGGCCCACTTGTCAAGTTAGTGGCACCACTCATATTTTTTGTAACAGTAGTGTAAATATTTTTTAAAAAAAATTTTGGACTGTGAAACATCAGTCTGCTAGTGCAATCGAATTGCATTTGCCTGCCTGCCAGCGTGTGTGCCAGGCCCACTTGCCAACTAGTGCCACCAATCATATTTGTTATAACAGTATTGTAAATATTTAAAAAAAAAACTTTTTTGACTGTGAAACATAATTCAGCTAGTGTAATGTAATTGCAGTTGCTTGCCTGCCAGCGTGTGTGCCAGGCCCACTTGCCAACTAGTGCCACCAATCATATTTGTTATAAAAGTAGTTTAAATATTTAAAAAAAAAAAAAATTGACTGTGAAACATCAGTCTGCTAGTGTAATCTAATTGAAGTTGCCTGCCTGCCAGCATGTGTGCCAGGCCCACTTGCCAACTAGTGCACCAATCATATTTGTTATAACAGTATTGTAAATATTTTTTTAAAAAAACTTTTTTGACTGTGAAACATCAGTCAGCTAGTGTAATCGAATTGCAGTTGCCTGCCTGCCTGCCAGTGTGTGTGCCAGGCCCACTTGCCAACTAGTGCCACCAATCATATTTGTTATAACAGTAGTGTAAATATTTAAAAAAAAACTTTTTTGACAGTGAAACATCATTCAGCTAGTGTAATTGAATTGCAGTTGCCTGCCTGCCAGCGTGTGTGCCAGGCCCACTTGCCAAGTTAGTGGCACCACTCATATTTGTTGTAACAGTAGTGTAAATATTTAAAAAAAAAACTTTTTGGACTGTGAAACATCAGTCTGCTAGTGCAATCGAATTGCAGTTGCCGGCCTGCCAGCGTGTGTGCCAGGCCCACTCGCCAACTAGTGCCACCAATCATATTTGTTATAACAGTATTGTAAATATTTTAAAAAAAAACTTCTTTGGCTGTGAAACATCAGTCAGCTAGTGTAATCTAATTGCAGTTGCCTGCCTGCCTGGCAGCGTGTGTGCCAGGCCCACTTAGCCAACTAGTGCCACCAATCATATTTGTTATAACAGTAGTGTAAATATTTAAAAAAAAAACTTTTTTGACTGTGAAACATCAGTCTGCTATTGTAATCTAATTGCAGTTGCCTGCCTGCCAGCGTGTGTGCCAGGCCCACTTGCCAACTAGTGCCAACAATCATATTTGTTATAACAGTATTGTAAATATTTAAAAAAAAAACTTCTTTGGCTGTGAAACATCAGTCAGCTAGTGTAATCTAATTGCTGTTGCCTGCCTGCCAGCGTGTGTACCAGGCCCACTTGCCAACTAGTGCCACCAATCATATTTGTTATAACAGTAGTGTAAATATTTAAAAAAAAAAAATTGACTGTGAAACATCAGTCTGCTATTGTAATTTAATTGAAGTTGCCTGCCTGCCAGCGTGTGTGCCAGGCCCACTTGCCAAGTTAGTGGCACCACTCATATTTGTTGTAACAGTAGTGTAAATATTTAAAAAAAAAACTTGACTGTGGCAGCGTGTGTGCCAGGCCCACTCGCCAACTAGTGCCACCAATCATATTTGTTATAACAGTAGTGTAAATATTTTAAAAAAAAACTTCTTGGACTGTGAAACATCAGTCAGCTAGTGTAATCTAATTGCAGTTGCCTGTCAGCCTGCCAGCGTGTGTGCCAGGCCCACTTAGCCAACTAGTGCCACCAATCATATTTGTTATAACAGTAGTGAAAATATTTAAAAAAAAACTTTTTTGACTGTGAAACATCAGTCTGCTATTGTAATCTAATTGAAGTTGCCTGCCTGCCAGTGTGTGTGCCAGGCCCACTTGTCAAGTTAGTGGCACCACTCATATTTTTTGTAACAGTAGTGTAAATATTTTGTAAAAAAATTTTTGGACTGTGAAACATCAGTCTGCTAGTGCAATCGAATTGCAGTTGCCTGCCTGCCAGCGTGTGTGCCAGGCCCACTTGCCAACTAGTGCCACCAATCATATTTGTTATAACAGTATTGTAAATATTTTTAAAATAAACTTTTTTGACTGTGAAACATCATTCAGCTAGTGTAATGTAATTGCAGTTGCTTGCCTGCCAGCGTGTGTGCCAGGCCCACTTGCCAACTAGTGCCACCAATCATATTTGTTATAAAAGTAGTTTAAATATTTGAAAAAAAAATTTGACTGTGAAACATCAGTCTGCTAGTGTAATCTAATTGAAGTTGCCTGCCTGCCAGCATGTGTGCCAGGCCCACTTGCCAACTAGTGCACCAATCATATTTGTTATAACAGTATTGTAAATATTTTTTAAAAAAAACTTTTTTGACTGTGAAACATCAGTCAGCTAGTGTAATCGAATTGCAGTTGCCTGCCTGCCTGCCAGTGTGTGTGCCAGGCCCACTTGCCAACTAGTGCCACCAATCATATTTGTTATAAAAGTAGTTTAAATATTTTAAAAAAAAATTTGACTGTGAAACATCAGTCTGCTAGTGTAATCTAATTGAAGTTGCCTGCCTGCCAGCATGTGTGCCAGGCCCACTTGCCAACTACTGCCACCAATCATATTTGTTATAAAAGTAGTTTAAATATTTTTAAAAAAAATTTGACTGTGAAACATCAGTCTGCTAGTGTAATCTAATTGAAGTTGCCTGCCTGCCAGCATGTGTGCCAGGCCCACTTGCCAACTAGTGCACCAATCATATTTGTTATAACAGTATTGTAAATATTTTTTAAAAAAAACTTTTTTGACTGTGAAACATCAGTCAGCTAGTGTAATCGAATTGCAGTTGCCTGCCTGCCTGCCAGTGTGTGTGCCAGGCCCACTTGCCAACTAGTGCCACCAATCATATTTGTTATAACAGTAGTGTAAATATTTAAAAAAAAAAAACTTTTTTGACTGTGAAACATCAGTCTGCTATTGTAATCTAATTGCAGTTGCCTGCCTGCCAGCGTGTGTGCCAGGCCCACTTGCCAACTAGTGCCAACAATCATATTTGTTATAACAGTATTGTAAATATTTAAAAAAAAAACTTTTTTGACTGTGAAACATCAGTCAGCTAGTGTAATGTAATTGCAGTTGCCTGCCTGCCAGCGTGTGTACCAGGCCCACTTGCCAACTAGTGCCACCAATCATATTTGTTATAACAGTAGTGTAAATATTTTTTTTAAAAAATTGACTGTGAAACATCAGTCTGCTATTGTAATTTAATTGAAGTTGCCTGCCTGCAAGCGTGTGTGCCAGGCCCACTTGCCAAGTTAGTGGCACCACTCATATTTGTTGTAACAGTAGTGTAAATATTTAAAAAAAAAACTTTTTGGACTGTGAAACATCAGTCTGCTAGTGCAATCGAATTGCAGTTGCCGGCCTGCCAGCGTGTGTGCCAGGCCCACTCGCCAACTAGTGCCACCAATCATATTTGTTATAACAGTAGTGTAAATATTTTAAAAAAAACTTCTTTGACTGTGAAACATCAGTCAGCTAGTGTAATCTAATTGCAGTTGCCTGCCTGCCTGCCAGCGTGTGTGCCAGGCCCACTTAGCCAACTAGTGCCACCAATCATATTTGTTATAACAGTAGTGTAAATATTTTAAAAAAAAACTTTTTTGACTGTGAAACATCAGTCTGCTATTGTAATCTAATTGAAGTTGCCTGCCTGCCAGTGTGTGTGCCAGGCCCACTTGTCAAGTTAGTGGCACCACTCATATTTTTTGTAACAGTAGTGTAAATATTTTGTAAAAAAATTTTTGGACTGTGAAACATCAGTCTGCTAGTGCAATCGAATTGCAGTTGCCTGCCTGCCAGCGTGTGTGCCAGGCCCACTTGCCAACTAGTGCCACCAATCATATTTGTTATAACAGTATTGTAAATATTTTTAAAATAAACTTTTTTGACTGTGAAACATCATTCAGCTAGTGTAATGTAATTGCAGTTGCTTGCCTGCCAGCGTGTGTGCCAGGCCCACTTGCCAACTAGTGTCACCAATCATATTTGTTATAAAAGTAGTTTAAATATTTAAAAAAAAAAATTTGACTGTGAAACATCAGTCTGCTAGTGTAATCTAATTGAAGTTGCCTGCCTGCCAGCATGTGTGCCAGGCCCACTTGCCAACTAGTGCACCAATCATATTTGTTATAACAGTATTGTAAATATTTTTTAAAAAAAACTTTTTTGACTGTGAAACATCAGTCAGCTAGTGTAATCGAATTGCAGTTGCCTGCCTGCCTGCCAGTGTGTGTGCCAGGCCCACTTGCCAACTAGTGCCACCAATCATATTTGTTATAACAGTATTGTAAATATTTAAAAAAAAAAAACTTTTTTGACTGTGAAACATCAGTCTGCTATTGTAATCTAATTGCAGTTGCCTGCCTGCCAGCATGTGTGCCAGTCCCACTTGCCAACTAGTGCCAACAATCATATTTGTTATAACAGTATTGTAAATATTTTTTAAAAAAACTTTTTTGACTGTGAAACATCAGTCAGCTAGTGTAATGTAATTGCAGTTGCCTGCCTGCCAGCGTGTGTACCAGGCCCACTTGCCAACTAGTGCCACCAATCATATTTGTTATAACCGTAGTGTAAATATTTTTTTAAAAAAATTGACTGTGAAACATCAGTCTGCTATTGTAATTTAATTGAAGTTGCCTGCCTGCCACCGTGTGTGCCAGGCCCACTTGCCAAGTTAGTGGCACCACTCATATTTGTTGTAACAGTAGTGTAAATATTTTAAAAAAAAACTTTTTTGACTGTGAAACATCAGTCTGCTAGTGCAATCGAATTGCAGTTGCCGGCCTGCCAGCGTGTGTGCCAGGCCCACTCGCCAACTAGTGCCACCAATCATATTTGTTATAACAGTAGTGTAAATATTTAAAAAAAAACTTCTTTGACTGTGAAACATCAGTCAGCTAGTGTAATCTAATTGCAGTTGCCTGCCTGCCTGCCTGCCAGCGTGTGTGCCAGGCCCACTTAGCCAACTAGTGCCACCAATCATATTTGTTATAACAGTAGTGTAAATATTTTAAAAAAAAAACTTTTTTGACTGTGAAACATCAGTCTGCTATTGTAATCTAATTGAAGTTGCCTGCCTGCCAGTGTGTGTGCCAGGCCCACTTGTCAAGTTAGTGGCACCACTCATATTTTTTGTAACAGTAGTGTAAATATTTTGTAAAAAAATTTTTGGACTGTGAAACATCAGTCTGCTAGTGCAATCGAATTGCAGTTGCCTGCCTGCCAGCGTGTGTGCCAGGCTCACTTGCCAACTAGTGCCACCAATCATATTTGTTATAACAGTATTGTAAATATTTTTAAAATAAACTTTTTTGACTGTGAAACATCATTCAGCTAGTGTAATGTAATTGCAGTTGCTTGCCTGCCAGCGTGTGTGCCAGGCCCACTTGCCAACTAGTGCCACCAATCATATTTGTTATAAAAGTAGTTTAAATATTTAAAAAAAAAAATTTGACTGTGAAACATCAGTCTGCTAGTGTAATCTAATTGAAGTTGCCTGCCTGCCAGCATGTGTGCCAGGCCCACTTGCCAACTAGTGCACCAATCATATTTGTTATAACAGTATTGTAAATATTTTTTAAAAAAAACTTTTTTGACTGTGAAACATCAGTCAGCTAGTGTAATCGAATTGCAGTTGCCTGCCTGCCTGCCAGTGTGTGTGCCAGGCCCACTTGCCAACTAGTGCCACCAATCATATTTGTTATAACAGTATTGTAAATATTTAAAAAAAAAAAACTTTTTTGACTGTGAAACATCAGTCTGCTATTGTAATCTAATTGCAGTTGCCTGCCTGCCAGCATGTGTGCCAGTCCCACTTGCCAACTAGTGCCAACAATCATATTTGTTATAACAGTATTGTAAATATTTTTTAAAAAATCTTTTTTGACTGTGAAACATCAGTCAGCTAGTGTAATGTAATTGCAGTTGCCTGCCTGCCAGCGTGTGTACCAGGCCCACTTGCCAACTAGTGCCACCAATCATATTTGTTATAACAGTAGTGTAAATATTTTTTAAAAAAAATTGACTGTGAAACATCAGTCTGCTATTGTAATTTAATTGAAGTTGCCTGCCTGCCACCGTGTGTGCCAGGCCCACTTGCCAAGTTAGTGGCACCACTCATATTTGTTGTAACAGTAGTGTAAATATTTAAAAAAAAAACTTTTTTGACTGTGAAACATCAGTCTGCTAGTGCAATCGAATTGCAGTTGCCGGCCTGCCAGCGTGTGTGCCAGGCCCACTCGCCAACTAGTGCCACCAATCATATTTGTTATAACAGTAGTGTAAATATTTAAAAAAAAACTTCTTTGACTGTGAAACATCAGTCAGCTAGTGTAATCTAATTGCAGTTGCCTGCCTGCCTGCCAGCGTGTGTGCCAGGCCCACTTAGCCAACTAGTGCCACCAATCATATTTGTTATAACAGTAGTGTAAATATTTTAAAAAAAAAACTTTTTTGACTGTGAAACATCAGTCTGCTATTGTAATCTAATTGAAGTTGCCTGCCTGCCAGTGTGTGTGCCAGGCCCACTTGTCAAGTTAGTGGCACCACTCATATTTTTTGTAACAGTAGTGTAAATATTTTGTAAAAAAATTTTTGGACTGTGAAACATCAGTCTGCTAGTGCAATCGAATTGCAGTTGCCTGCCTGCCAGCGTGTGTGCCAGGCCCACTTGCCAACTAGTGCCACCAATCATATTTGTTATAACAGTATTGTAAATATTTTTAAAATAAACTTTTTTGACTGTGAAACATCATTCAGCTAGTGTAATGTAATTGCAGTTGCTTGCCTGCCAGCGTGTGTGCCAGGCCCACTTGCCAACTAGTGCCACCAATCATATTTGTTATAAAAGTAGTTTAAATATTTAAAAAAAAAATTTGACTGTGAAACATCAGTCTGCTAGTGTAATCTAATTGAAGTTGCCTGCCTGCCAGCATGTGTGCCAGGCCCACTTGCCAACTAGTGCACCAATCATATTTGTTATAACAGTATTGTAAATATTTTTTAAAAAAAACTTTTTTGACTGTGAAACATCAGTCAGCTAGTGTAATCGAATTGCAGTTGCCTGCCTGCCTGCCAGTGTGTGTGCCAGGCCCACTTGCCAACTAGTGCCACCAATCATATTTGTTATAACAGTATTGTAAATATTTAAAAAAAAAAAACTTTTTTGACTGTGAAACATCAGTCTGCTATTGTAATCTAATTGCAGTTGCCTGCCTGCCAGCATGTGTGCCAGTCCCACTTGCCAACTAGTGCCAACAATCATATTTGTTATAACAGTATTGTAAATATTTTTTAAAAAAACTTTTTTGACTGTGAAACATCAGTCAGCTAGTGTAATGTAATTGCAGTTGCCTGCCTGCCAGCGTGTGTACCAGGCCCACTTGCCAACTAGTGCCACCAATCATATTTGTTATAACAGTAGTGTAAATATTTTTTAAAAAAAATTGACTGTGAAACATCAGTCTGCTATTGTAATTTAATTGAAGTTGCCTGCCTGCCACCGTGTGTGCCAGGCCCACTTGCCAAGTTAGTGGCACCACTCATATTTGTTGTAACAGTAGTGTAAATATTTAAAAAAAAAACTTTTTTGACTGTGAAACATCAGTCTGCTAGTGCAATCGAATTGCAGTTGCCGGCCTGCCAGCGTGTGTGCCAGGCCCACTCGCCAACTAGTGCCACCAATCATATTTGTTATAACAGTAGTGTAAATATTTTAAAAAAAACTTCTTTGACTGTGAAACATCAGTCAGCTAGTGTAATCTAATTGCAGTTGCCTGCCTGCCTGCCAGCGTGTGTGCCAGGCCCACTTAGCCAACTAGTGCCACCAATCATATTTGTTATAACAGTAGTGTAAATATTTAAAAAAAAAAACTTTTTTGACTGTGAAACATCAGTCTGCTATTGTAATCTAATTGAAGTTGCCTGCCTGCCAGTGTGTGTGCCAGGCCCACTTGTCAAGTTAGTGGCACCACTCATATTTTTTGTAACAGTAGTGTAAATATTTTGTAAAAAAATTTTTGGACTGTGAAACATCAGTCTGCTAGTGCAATCGAATTGCAGTTGCCTGCCTGACAGCGTGTGTGCCAGGCCCACTTGCCAACTAGTGCCACCAATCATATTTGTTATAACAGTATTGTAAATATTTTTAAAATAAACTTTTTTGACTGTGAAACATCATTCAGCTAGTGTAATGTAATTGCAGTTGCTTGCCTGCCAGCGTGTGTGCCAGGCCCACTTGCCAACTAGTGCCACCAATCATATTTGTTATAAAAGTAGTTTAAATATTTAAAAAAAAAAATTTGACTGTGAAACATCAGTCTGCTAGTGTAATCTAATTGAAGTTGCCTGCCTGCCAGCATGTGTGCCAGGCCCACTTGCCAACTAGTGCACCAATCATATTTGTTATAACAGTATTGTAAATATTTTTAAAAAAAAACTTTTTTGACTGTGAAACATCAGTCAGCTAGTGTAATCGAATTGCAGTTGCCTGCCTGCCTGCCAGTGTGTGTGCCAGGCCCACTTGCCAACTAGTGCCACCAATCATATTTGTTATAACAGTATTGTAAATATTTAAAAAAAAAAAACTTTTTTGACTGTGAAACATCAGTCTGCTATTGTAATCTAATTGCAGTTGCCTGCCTGCCAGCATGTGTGCCAGTCCCACTTGCCAACTAGTGCCAACAATCATATTTGTTATAACAGTATTGTAAATATTTTTAAAAAAAACTTTTTTGACTGTGAAACATCAGTCAGCTAGTGTAATGTAATTGCAGTTGCCTGCCTGCCAGCGTGTGTACCAGGCCCACT
The DNA here is from genome assembly GCF_027579735.1 of Bombina bombina. Taxonomy (NCBI): domain Eukaryota; kingdom Metazoa; phylum Chordata; class Amphibia; order Anura; family Bombinatoridae; genus Bombina; species Bombina bombina. Next base: position 925,616,263 of record NC_069503.1, on the reverse strand, counting down.
TGCCAACTAGTGCCACCAATCATATTTGTTATAACAGTAGTGTAAATATTTTGGTAAAAAAATTGACTGTGAAACATCAGTCTGCTATTGTAATTTAATTGAAGTTGCCTGCCTGCCACCGTGTGTGCCAGGCCCACTTGCCAAGTTAGTGGCACCACTCATATTTGTTGTAACAGTAGTGTAAATATTTAAAAAAAAAAACTTTTTTGACTGTGAAACATCAGTCTGCTAGTGCAATCGAATTGCAGTTGCCGGCCTGCCAGCGTGTGTACCAGGCCCACTCGCCAACTAGTGCCACCAATCATATTTGTTATAACAGTAGTGTAAATATTTTAAAAAAAACTTCTTTGACTGTGAAACATCAGTCAGCTAGTGTAATCTAATTGCAGTTGCCTGCCTGCCTGCCAGCGTGTGTGCCAGGCCCACTTAGCCAACTAGTGCCACCAATCATATTTGTTATAACAGTAGTGTAAATATTTAAAAAAAAAAACTTTTTTGACTGTGAAACATCAGTCTGCTATTGTAATCTAATTGAAGTTGCCTGCCTGCCAGTGTGTGTGCCAGGCCCACTTGTCAAGTTAGTGGCACCACTCATATTTTTTGTAACAGTAGTGTAAATATTTTGTAAAAAAATTTTTGGACTGTGAAACATCAGTCTGCTAGTGCAATCGAATTGCAGTTGCCTGCCTGCCAGCGTGTGTGCCAGGCCCACTTGCCAACTAGTGCCACCAATCATATTTGTTATAACAGTATTGTAAATATTTTTAAAATAAACTTTTTTGACTGTGAAACATCATTCAGCTAGTGTAATGTAATTGCAGTTGCTTGCCTGCCAGCGTGTGTGCCAGGCCCACTTGCCAACTAGTGCCACCAATCATATTTGTTATAAAAGTAGTTTAAATATTTAAAAAAAAAAATTGACTATGAAACATCAGTCTGCTAGTGTAATCTAATTGAAGTTGCCTGCCTGCCAGCATGTGTGCCAGGCCCACTTGCCAACTAGTGCACCAATCATATTTGTTATAACAGTATTGTAAATATTTTTTTAAAAAAACTTTTTTGACTGTGAAACATCAGTCAGCTAGTGTAATCGAATTGCAGTTGCCTGCCTGCCTGCCAGTGTGTGTGCCAGGCCCACTTGCCAACTAGTGCCACCAATCATATTTGTTATAACAGTAGTGTAAATATTTAAAAAAAAAACTTTTTTGACTGTGAAACATCAGTCTGCTATTGTAATCTAATTGCAGTTGCCTGCCTGCCAGCGTGTGTGCCAGGCCCACTTGCCAACTAGTGCCAACAATCATATTTGTTATAACAGTATTGTAAATATTTTAAAAAAAACTTTTTTGACTGTGAAACATCAGTCAGCTAGTGTAAATTAATTGCAGTTGCCTGCCTGCCAGTGTGTGTACCAGGCCCACTTGGCAACTAGTGCCACCAATCATATTTGTTATAACAGTAGTGTAAATATTTTTTTAAAAAAATTGACTGTGAAACATCAGTCTGCTATTGTAATTTAATTGAAGTTGCCTGCCTGCCAGCGTGTGTGCCAGGCCCACTTGCCAAGATAGTGGCACCACTCATATTTGTTGTAACAGTAGTGTAAATATTTAAAAAAAAAAACTTTTTTGACTGTGAAACATCAGTCTGCTAGTGCAATCGAATTGCAGTTGCCGGCCTGCCAGCGTGTGTGCCAGGCCCACTCGCCAACTAGTGCCACCAATCATATTTGTTATAACAGTAGTGTAAATATTTAAAAAAAAACTTCTTTGACTGTGAAACATCAGTCAGCTAGTGTAATCTAATTGCAGTTGCCTGCCTGCCTGCCAGCGTGTGTGCCAGGCCCACTTAGCCAACTAGTGCCACCAATCATATTTGTTATAACAGTAGTGTAAATATTTAAAAAAAAAAACTTTTTTGACTGTTAAACATCAGTCTGCTATTGTAATCTAATTGAAGTTGCCTGCCTGCCAGCGTGTGTGCCAGGCCCACTTGTCAAGTTAGTGGCACCACTCATATTTTTTGTAACAGTAGTGTAAATATTTTTTTAAAAAATTTTTGGACTGTGAAACATCAGTCTGCTAGTGCAATCGAATTGCAGTTGCCTGCCTGCCAGCGTGTGTGCCAGGCCCACTTGCCAACTAGTGCCACCAATCATATTTGTTATAACAGTATTGTAAATATTTAAAAAAAAAACTTTTTTGACTGTGAAACATAATTCAGCAAGTGTAATGTAATTGCAGTTGCTTGCCTGCCAGCGTGTGTGCCAGGCCCACTTGCCAACTAGTGCCACCAATCATATTTGTTATAAAAGTATTTTAAATATTTAAAAAAAAAAATAATTTGACTGTGAAACATCAGTCTGCTAGTGTAATCTAATTGAAGTTGCCTGCCTGCCAGCATGTGTGCCAGGGCCACTTGCCAACTAGTGCACCAATCATATTTGTTATAACAGTATTGTAAATATTTTTTTAAAAAAACTTTTTTGACTGTGAAACATCAGTCAGCTAGCGTAATCGAATTGCAGTTGCCTGCCTGCCTGCCAGTGTGTGTGCCAGGCCCACTTGCCAACTAGTGCCACCAATCATATTTGTTATAACAGTAGTGTAAATATTTAAAAAAAAACTTTTTTGACAGTGAAACATCATTCAGCTAGTGTAATTGAATTGCAGTTGCCTGCCTGCCAGCGTGTGTGCCAGGCCCACTTGCCAAGTTAGTGGCACCACTCATATTTGTTGTAACAGTAGTGTAAATATTTTAAAAAAAAAACTTTTTGGACTGTGAAACATCAGTCTGCTAGTGCAATCGAATTGCAGTTGCCGGCCTGCCAGCGTGTGTGCCAGGCCCACTCGCCAACTAGTGCCACCAATCATATTTGTTATAACAGTATTGTAAATATTTAAAAAAAAAACTTCTTTGGCTGTGAAACATCAGTCAACTAGTGTAATCTAATTGCAGTTGCCTGCCTGCCTACCAGCGTGTGTGCCAGGCCCACTTAGCCAACTAGTGCCACCAATCATATTTGTTATAACAGTAGTGTAAATATTTAAAAAAAAAACTTTTTTGACTGTGAAACATCAGTCTGCTATTGTAATCTAATTGCAGTTGCCTGCCTGCCAGCGTGTGTACCAGGCCCACTTGCCAACTAGTGCCAACAATCATATTTGTTATAACAGTATTGTAAATATTTAAAAAAAAAACTTTTTTGACTGTGAAACATCAGTCAGCTAGTGTAATGTAATTGCAGTTGCCTGCCTGCCAGCGTGTGTACCAGGCCCACTTGCCAACTAGTGCCACCAATCATATTTGTTATAACAGTAGTGTAAATATTTAAAAAAAAAAAATTGACTGTGAAACATCAGTCTGCTATTGTAATTTAATTGAAGTTGCCTGCCTGCCAGCGTGTGTGCCAGGCCCACTTGCCAAGTTAGTGGCACCACTCATATTTGTTGTAACAGTAGTGTAAATATTTAAAAAAAAAACTTTTTTGACTGTGAAACATCAGTCTGCTAGTGCAATCGAATTGCAGTTGCCGGCCTGCCAGCGTGTGTGCCAGGCCCACTCGCCAACTAGTGCCACCAATCATATTTGTTATAACAGTAGTGTAAATATTTAAAAAAAAAACTTCTTGGACTGTGAAACATCAGTCAGCTAGTGTAATCTAATTGCAGTTGCCTGTCTGCCTGCCAGCGTGTGTGCCAGGCCCACTTAGCCAACTAGTGCCACCAATCATATTTGTTATAACAGTAGTGAAAATATTTTAAAAAAAAACTTTTTTGACTGTGAAACATCAGTCTGCTATTGTAATCTAATTGAAGTTGCCTGCCTGCCAGTGTGTGTGCCAGGCCCACTTGTCAAGTTAGTGGCACCACTCATATTTTTTGTAACAGTAGTGTAAATATTTTGTAAAAAAATTTTTGGACTGTGAAACATCAGTCTGCTAGTGCAATCGAATTGCAGTTGCCTGCCTGCCAGCGTGTGTGCCAGGCCCACTTGCCAACTAGTGCCACCAATCATATTTGTTATAACAGTATTGTAAATATTTTTAAAATAAACTTTTTTGACTGTGAAACATCATTCAGCTAGTGTAATGTAATTGCAGTTGCTTGCCTGCCAGCGTGTGTGCCAGGCCCACTTGCCAACTAGTGCCACCAATCATATTTGTTATAAAAGTAGTTTAAATATTTTTAAAAAAAATTTGACTGTGAAACATCAGTCTGCTAGTGTAATCTAATTGAAGTTGCCTGCCTGCCAGCATGTGTGCCAGGCCCACTTGCCAACTAGTGCACCAATCATATTTGTTATAACAGTATTGTAAATATTTTTTAAAAAAAACTTTTTTGACTGTGAAACATCAGTCAGCTAGTGTAATCGAATTGCAGTTGCCTGCCTGCCTGCCAGTGTGTGTGCCAGGCCCACTTGCCAACTAGTGCCACCAATCATATTTGTTATAACAGTAGTGTAAATATTTAAAAAAAAAAAACTTTTTTGACTGTGAAACATCAGTCTGCTATTGTAATCTAATTGCAGTTGCCTGCCTGCCAGCGTGTGTGCCAGGCCCACTTGCCAACTAGTGCCAACAATCATATTTGTTATAACAGTATTGTAAATATTTAAAAAAAAAACTTTTTTGACTGTGAAACATAATTCAGCAAGTGTAATGTAATTGCAGTTGCTTGCCTGCCAGCGTGTGTGCCAGGCCCACTTGCCAACTAGTGCCACCAATCATATTTGTTATAAAAGTATTTTAAATATTTAAAAAAAAAAAATTTGACTGTGAAACATCAGTCTGCTAGTGTAATCTAATTGAAGTTGCCTGCCTGCCAGCATGTGTGCCAGGCCCACTTGCCAACTAGTGCACCAATCATATTTGTTATAACAGTATTGTAAATATTTTTTTTTAAAAACTTTTTTGACTGTGAAACATCAGTCAGCTAGCGTAATCGAATTGCAGTTGCCTGCCTGCCTGCCAGTGTGTGTGCCAGGCCCACTTGCCAACTAGTGCCACCAATCATATTTGTTATAACAGTAGTGTAAATATTTTAAAAAAAACTTTTTTGACAGTGAAACATCATTCAGCTAGTGTAATTGAATTGCAGTTGCCTGCCTGCCAGCGTGTGTGCCAGGCCCACTTGCCAAGTTAGTGGCACCACTCATATTTGTTGTAACAGTAGTGTAAATATTTAAAAAAAAAAACTTTTTGGACTGTGAAACATCAGTCTGCTAGTGCAATCGAATTGCAGTTGCCGGCCTGCCAGCGTGTGTGCCAGGCCCACTCGCCAACTAGTGCCACCAATCATATTTGTTATAACAGTATTGTAAATATTTAAAAAAAAAACTTCTTTGACTGTGAAACATCAGTCAGCTAGTGTAATCTAATTGCAGTTGCCTGCCTGCCTGCCAGCGTGTGTGCCAGGCCCACTTAGCCAACTAGTGCCACCAATCATATTTGTTATAACAGTAGTGTAAATATTTAAAAAAAAAAACTTTTTTGACTGTGAAACATCAGTCTGCTATTGTAATCTAATTGCAGTTGCCTGCCTGCCAGCGTGTGTACCAGGCCCACTTGCCAACTAGTGCCACCAATCATATTTGTTATAACAGTATTGTAAATATTTAAAAAAAAAACTTTTTTGACTGTGAAACATCAGTCAGCTAGTGTAATGTAATTGCAGTTGCCTGCCTGCCAGCGTGTGTACCAGGCCCACTTGCCAACTAGTGCCACCAATCATATTTGTTATAACAGTAGTGTAAATATTTAAAAAAAAAAAATTGACTGTGAAACATCAGTCTGCTATTGTAATTTAATTGAAGTTGCCTGCCTGCCAGCGTGTGTGCCAGGCCCACTTGCCAAGTTAGTGGCACCACTCATATTTGTTGTAACAGTAGTGTAAATATTTAAAAAAAAAACTTTTTTGACTGTGAAACATCAGTCTGTTAGTGCAATCGAATTGCAGTTGCCGGCCTGCCAGCGTGTGTGCCAGGCCCACTCGCCAACTAGTGCCACCAATCATATTTGTTATAACAGTAGTGTAAATATTTAAAAAAAAAACTTCTTGGACTGTGAAACATCAGTCAGCTAGTGTAATCTAATTGCAGTTGCCTGTCTGCCTGCCAGCGTGTGTGCCAGGCCCACTTAGCCAACTAGTGCCACCAATCATATTTGTTATAACAGTAGTGAAAATATTTAAAAAAAAAAACTTTTTTGACTGTGAAACATCAGTCTGCTATTGTAATCTAATTGAAGTTGCCTGCCTGCCAGTGTGTGTGCCAGGCCCACTTGTCAAGTTAGTGGCACCACTCATATTTTTTGTAACAGTAGTGTAAATATTTTGTAAAAAAATTTTTGGACTGTGAAACATCAGTCTGCTAGTGCAATCGAATTGCAGTTGCCTGCCTGCCAGCGTGTGTGCCAGGCCCACTTGCCAACTAGTGCCACCAATCATATTTGTTATAACAGTATTGTAAATATTTTTAAAATAAACTTTTTTGACTGTGAAACATCATTCAGCTAGTGTAATGTAATTGCAGTTGCTTGCCTGCCAGCGTGTGTGCCAGGCCCACTTGCCAACTAGTGCCACCAATCATATTTGTTATAAAAGTAGTTTAAATATTTTAAAAAAAAATTTGACTGTGAAACATCAGTCTGCTAGTGTAATCTAATTGAAGTTGCCTGCCTGCCAGCATGTGTGCCAGGCCCACTTGCCAACTAGTGCACCAATCATATTTGTTATAACAGTATTGTAAATATTTTTAAAAAAAAACTTTTTTGACTGTGAAACATCAGTCAGCTAGTGTAATCGAATTGCAGTTGCCTGCCTGCCTGCCAGTGTGTGTGCCAGGCCCACTTGCCAACTAGTGCCACCAATCATATTTGTTATAACAGTAGTGTAAATATTTAAAAAAAAAAACTTTTTTGACTGTGAAACATCAGTCTGCTATTGTAATCTAATTGCAGTTGCCTGCCTGCCAGCGTGTGTGCCAGGCCCACTTGCCAACTAGTGCCAACAATCATATTTGTTATAACAGTATTGTAAATATTTAAAAAAAAAACTTTTTTGACTGTGAAACATAATTCAGCAAGTGTAATGTAATTGCAGTTGCTTGCCTGCCAGCGTGTGTGCCAGGCCCACTTGCCAACTAGTGCCACCAATCATATTTGTTATAAAAGTATTTTAAATATTTAAAAAAAAAAAAATTTGACTGTGAAACATCAGTCTGCTAGTGTAATCTAATTGAAGTTGCCTGCCTGCCAGCATGTGTGCCAGGCCCACTTGCCAACTAGTGCACCAATCATATTTGTTATAACAGTATTGTAAATATTTTTTTAAAAAAACTTTTTTGACTGTGAAACATCAGTCAGCTAGCGTAATCGAATTGCAGTTGCCTGCCTGCCTGCCAGTGTGTGTGCCAGGCCCACTTGCCAACTAGTGCCACCAATCATATTTGTTATAACAGTAGTGTAAATATTTTAAAAAAAACTTTTTTGACAGTGAAACATCATTCAGCTAGTGTAATTGAATTGCAGTTGCCTGCCTGCCAGCGTGTGTGCCAGGCCCACTTGCCAAGTTAGTGGCACCACTCATATTTGTTGTAACAGTAGTGTAAATATTTAAAAAAAAAAACTTTTTGGACTGTGAAACATCAGTCTGCTAGTGCAATCGAATTGCAGTTGCCGGCCTGCCAGCGTGTGTGCCAGGCCCACTCGCCAACTAGTGCCACCAATCATATTTGTTATAACAGTATTGTAAATATTTTAAAAAAAAACTTCTTTGGCTGTGAAACATCAGTCAGCTAGTGTAATCTAATTGCAGTTGCCTGCCTGCCTGCCAGCGTGTGTGCCAGGCCCACTTAGCCAACTAGTGCCACCAATCATATTTGTTATAACAGTAGTGTAAATATTTAAAAAAAAAACTTTTTTGACTGTGAAACATCAGTCTGCTATTGTAATCTAATTGCAGTTGCCTGCCTGCCAGCGTGTGTACCAGGCCCACTTGCCAACTAGTGCCAACAATCATATTTGTTATAACAGTATTGTAAATATTTTAAAAAAAAACTTTTTTGACTGTGAAACATCAGTCAGCTAGTGTAATGTAATTGCAGTTGCCTGCCTGCCAGCGTGTGTACCAGGCCCACTTGCCAACTAGTGCCACCAATCATATTTGTTATAACAGTAGTGTAAATATTTAAAAAAAAAAAATTGACTGTGAAACATCAGTCTGCTATTGTAATTTAATTGAAGTTGCCTGCCTGCCAGCGTGTGTGCCAGGCCCACTTGCCAAGTTAGTGGCACCACTCATATTTGTTGTAACAGTAGTGTAAATATTTAAAAAAAAAAACTTTTTTGACTGTGAAACATCAGTCTGCTAGTGCAATCGAATTGCAGTTGCCGGCCTGCCAGCGTGTGTGCCAGGCCCACTCGCCAACTAGTGCCACCAATCATATTTGTTATAACAGTAGTGTAAATATTTTAAAAAAAAACTTCTTGGACTGTGAAACATCAGTCAGCTAGTGTAATCTAATTGCAGTTGCCTGTCTGCCTGCCAGCGTGTGTGCCAGGCCCACTTAGCCAACTAGTGCCACCAATCATATTTGTTATAACAGTAGTGAAAATATTAAAAAAAAAAACTTTTTTGACTGTGAAACATCAGTCTGCTATTGTAATCTAATTGAAGTTGCCTGCCTGCCAGTGTGTGTGCCAGGCCCACTTGTCAAGTTAGTGGCACCACTCATATTTTTTGTAACAGTAGTGTAAATATTTTGTAAAAAATGTTTTGGACTGTGAAACATCAGTCTGCTAGTGCAATCGAATTGCAGTTGCCTGCCTGCCAGTGTGTGTGCCAGGCCCACTTGCCAACTAGTGCTACCAATCATATTTGTTATAACAGTATTGTAAATATTTAAAAAAAAAACTTTTTTGACTGTGAAACATCATTCAGCTAGTGTAATGTAATTGCAGTTGCCTGCCTGCCAGTGTGTGTGCCAGGCCCACTTGCCAACTAGTGCCACCAATCATATTTGTTATAAAAGTAGTTTAAATATTTTAAAAAAAAATTTTGACTGTGAAACATCAGTCTGCTAATGTAATCTAATTGAAGTTGCTTGCCTGCCAGCGTGTGTGCTAGGCCCACTTGCCAAGTAAGTGGCACCACTCATATTTGTTGTAACAGTATTGTAAATATTTAAAAAAAAAACTTTTTGGACTGTGAAACATCAGTCTGCTGTGTAATCTTATTGCAGTTGCCTGCCTGCCAGCGTGTGTGCCAGGCCCACTTGCCAAGTTAGTGGCACCACTCATATTTGTTGCAACAGTAGTTTAAATATTTAAAAAATAAACATTTTTGACTGTGAAACATGTCTGCTTTTTTGTGTCAGGCTCACAGTGTATACTGTGCCCACTTGCCCAGTGTCATATCTTGTTTAATAGTAGTGTAAGTGTACATTTAAAAAAAAATAAACTTTTTGGATTCTGAAACATCAGTCTGCTTTTTTGTGTCAGGCTCACAGCGTATACTGTGCCCTCTTGCCCAGTGGCACCACTCATATTTTGTTTAATAGTAGTGTAAGTCTACATTTAAAAAAAAAAATGACAGACAGCGGCAGGCCACCCTGCAGGTGCCGTCGTGGTCGTGGTGCTGTGATTCCCTTTGACCCTACAATAATGCACAGTGTTCAGAGGCCACGTGCCATGAATGCGAAAAGTTCTGAGGAGGACCTAGTTGAATGGCTAACACAGGACACCCAATCTTCTACAGCTTCCGCTCCTAACCTTGACGCACCATCCACCTCCAGCTTAGCTTCGGGCACCTCAAAGTGACCAGTGCCACTCGCCCACCTGCCTCCACCACCAACACTAGCACCACAGCCGCTTCACTTGATCTGTCAGAGAAATTATTGACACATCAGTTGGAAGAAATGAGTGATGCACAACCATCATTGACAGAGGATGTAGATAACAGTGATATGTCTCAGTCAGGCAGCATTACAGATATGGATGTACGGTGTGATGATGATGGTGATGTTGTACCCGCTGCTGCTTCCTTTGTTGATTTGTCAGATACAAGTGAAGCGGTTGATGATGATGCGTCCATGGATGTCACGTGGGTGCCCGCTAGAAGAGAAGAAGAAGAGGGGGAAAGTTCAGATGGGGAGACAGAGAGGAGGAGGAGGAGACGAGTTGGAAGCAGGGGGAGGTCGTTGAAAGGAGCTAGTGGCACAGTCAGACAGCATGCATCGGCACCCGGGGTCAGCCAGACAGCACGCCAATCAACGCATGCTGTTGCCACCACCAGAATGCCGTCATCGCAGAGCTCAGCAGTGTGGCATTTTTTTTGTGTGTCTGCCTCTGACAACAGCGATGCCATTTGCAACCTGTGCCAAAAGAAACTGAGTCGTGGGAAGTCCAACACCCACCTAGGTACAACTGCTTTGTGAAGGCACATGGTCTCACATCACAAACGCTGATGGGATGAACACATGAGTAGAAGCAGCACACAAACTCAAAGCCGACATCCTCCTCCTGGTCCAGCATCTTCAGCCACGTCAACCACTGCTGTACTCCTTGCCCCCTCTCAACCATCCGCCACTCAGTCTCTCTTACATAGCAGTTCCTGGTCATCTGCCCACAGTCAGGTGTCCGTCAAGGACATGTTTGAGTGTAAGAAGTCAATTTCCCAAAGTCACCCCCTTGCCCGGCATGTGACAGCTGGCTTGTCTGAACTCTTAGCCCGCCAGCTTTTACCATACAAGCTGGTGGAGCCTGAGGCATTCAATAAATTTGTATCTATTGGGACACCGCAGTGGAAGGTACCCGGCCAAAATTTCTTTTCACAAAAGGCAATCCCCAACCTGTACTCGATTGTGTGAAAGGAAGTTATGGCATGTCTGGCACACAGCGTTGGGGCAAGGGTTCATCTGACCACTGATAGCTGGTCTGAAAAGCATGGTCAGGGCAGGTATATCACCTACACTGCACATTGGGTAAACCTGCTGATGGCTGACAAGCATGGAATGCGTGGCTCTGCAGAGAAGTTGGTTACACTGCCACGACTTGCAGGCAGGCCTGCTGCTACCTCCTCTACTCCTCCTACTCCATCCTCTTCCATAACCTATTCCTCGGCTGAGTCCTCTTCTGCTGCTGCGTCTTTCTCCACATCAACGACACCCCCCCAGCTCCCCAGGTACTATTCAACGTCCCGGATACGGCCGTGTCACGCCGTCTTGGGGTTGACTTGCCTGAAAGCAGAGAGTCACACCGCACCAGCACTCCTGTCCGCCCTGAACGCACAGGTGGATCAGTGGCTGACTCCGCACCAACTGGAGATTGGCAAAGTTGTTTCTGACAATGGAAGTAATTTGGTGGTGGCATTGAAATTGGGCAAGTTGACACATGTGCCGTGCATGGCACATGTGTGTAATCTTATTGTACAATGATTTGTGCATAAGTACCCAGGCTTACAGGACATCCTGAAGCAGGCCAGGAAGGTGTGTAGCCATTTCAGGCGTTCCTACACAGCCATGGCACACTTGTCAGATATCTAGCGGCGAAACAACCTGCCAGTGAGGCACTTGATTTGCGACAGCCCGACACGTTGGAATTCAACACTCCTAATGTTCGACTGCCTGCTCCAACAAGAAAAAGCTGTTAACGAGTATTTGTATGACCGGGGTGCTAGGACAGCCTCTGGGGAGCTGGGGATTTGTTTGCCACGTTACTGGACGCTCATGCGTCCTTTTGAGGAGGTGACAAACCTAGTCAGTCACACCGAAGGCACCATCAGCAACATCATACCATTTGTTTTCTTCCTGGAGCGTGCCCTGCGAAGAGTGCTGGATCTGGCCGTAGATGAGTGTGAAGAGGAAGAGTTGTGGTCTCCATCACCACCAGAAACAGCCTTATCAGCATCGCTTGCTGGACCTGCGGCAACGCAGGAAGAGGAGTCAGAGGAGGAATGTTGCTTTGAGGAGGAAGACCAAGCACAACAGGCATCCCAGGGTGCTCGTTGTTGTCACCTATCTGGTACCCGTGGTGTTGTACATGGCTGGGGGGAAGAAGATACTTTCAGTGAGATCAGTGAGGACGAGGAATGGGACATGAGTAGCTCGGCATCCAACCTTGTGCAAATGGGGTCTTTCATGCTGTCGTGCCTGTTGAGGGACAGTCGTATAAAAAAGCTGAAGGAGAACGAACTGTACTGGGTGTCCACGCTACTAGACCCCCGGTTTAAGCATAAAGTGACTGAAATGTTACCGAATTCCCGCAAGTTGGAAAGGATGGAGCAGTTCAAAAATAAATTAAAAACTATGCTTTACACAGCGTATAAGGGTGATGTCACAGCACAACGGGAATCTAACAGGGGAAGAGATGAAAGTAATACTCCTCCTCCCACGAGCACGCTGGCAAGGACAGGACGCTTTCCAGATGTGTTGTTGATGGAGGACATGTGGACCTTTTTAACTCCTATGCATCGCCACAGCCCTTTGGGATCCAGCCTCAGAGGACGACTCAACCGACAGGTAGCAGACTACCTCGCATTAACTGCAGATCTCAACACTCTGAGGAGCGATGGACCCCTTGACTACTGGGTGTGCAGGCTTGACCTGTGGCCTGAGCTATCCCAATTTGCAATCAAACTTCTGGCCTGCCCCGCTTCAAGTGTCCTGTCAGAAAGGACCTTCAGTGCAGGAGGAGGTATTGTCACTGAGAAGAGAAGTCGCCTAGGTCAAAAAAGTCTTGATTATCTCACCTTTATTAAAATGAATGAGGGATGGATCCCGAAGGGACTGACATTGGGCGATACATTAGAGTAAAAAAGGCCTGATGAGATGAGCTGCCTTGGGCTAAAAATGGTACACACGCTGCTGTATTTTATCTTCGAATGCCGGATGACTTGCATGACTTATCCGCCAACAACTAGGGTTCAAGCCGCAATGTTTTAGGGCACTTTCTAACTGTCAAACAAACATCAATTTTTCTGGCCGCTGCTACAGCAGCGTCTGCAACAATACCTAATTTTTCAGGCATGTTTACATGCCTAATTTTTCTGGCCTCTGGTGATGCACTGTGGCTTCAAAACCCAAACAAAAAAAAAGGCACATAACAGGGATTAAACTGCTAAGAATAGTACTACTTAACACACCACTCATATCTGGTGGCACAGTAGATTGCACGTGCAGTGCCCCAAATTTGAAGTAGGAGGACCGACCAAGCATCTTTTTCCATGTCCCGGTTCCTAAAAATTATCTCTGGGTTCCTAAAATCGATGCCATACCTGTACTTGATTCTGCAAAAGGAAGTCATGGCATATGGGGTCTTTCATGCTGTCATGCCTGTTCAAGGTCGGGGACCCTCTTATAAAAAGGCTGAAGGAGAACGACCTGTACTGGGTGTCCAAGCATCTTTTTCCATCTCCCGGTTCCTAAAAATTATCTCCGGGTTCCTAAAATCAATGCCATACCTGTACTCGATTGTGCAAAACGAAGTCCTGGCATATGGGCTCTTTCATGCTGTCTTGCCTGTTGAGGGTCGGGGACCCTCGTATAAAAAGGCTGAAGGAGAACGACCTGTACTGGGTGTCCAAGCATCTTTTTCCATCTCCCGGTTCCTAAAATCCATGCCATATACACGTCCCCTGATAGGGGACACCGCAGTGGAAGGTACCCGGCCACAATTTCTTTGCACAAAAGGCAATCCTGGACCCCAACCTGTACTCGATTGTGCAAAAAGAAGTAACCTTACCATGTGTCCCAGACCGCACGTCTTTGTAATTCTCTGTCTGGGAAATTATATATCTATCAAATCTATCTATTTATCTATCAAATCTATCTAACTATCAATCGTATCTATCAAATGTATATTGCATCTATTGATCTATGTAATTTGTATCTATCAAATGTATATTGCATCTATTGATCGATGTAAGTCATATCTATCAAATGTATATTGCATCTATCGATTTATGTAATTCGTATCTCTCAAATGTATATTGCATCTTTTGATCTATGTAATTCGGATCTATCAAATGTATATTGCATCTTTTGATCTATGTAATTCGTATCTATGAAATGTATATTGCATCTATTGATCTATGTAATTCATATCTATCAAATGTATATTGCATCTATTGATCAATGTAATTCGTATCTATCAAATGTATATTGCATCTATTGATCTATGTAATTCGTATCTATCATATGTATATTGCATCTATTGATCTATGTAATCTATGTGTCTATCTATCAAATATATCCATCTCGTGGCCGGACTGTTTTGTGACAGCCACTTGTGTTTCGGCCAAATTTGAAGTAGGAGGACCGACCAAGCATCTTTTTCCATCTCCCGGTTCCTAAAATCCATGCCATATACACCTCCCCCGATAGGGGGAGTAACAGGTATTAAACTGCTAAGAATAGTACTACTTAACACACCACTCATATCTGGTGGCACAACAGATTGCACGCGCAGTGCCCCAAATTTGAAGCAGGAGGACCGACCAAGCATCTTTTTCCATCTCCCGGTTCCGAAAATCCATGCCATATACACGTCCCCTGGTGGCGCAACTGCCTCTGGGAACCTTACCATGGGTCTCAGACGGCATGTCTTATTGTAATTCTCTGTCAGGGAAATTATATATCTATCAAATCTATCTATTTATCTATCGAATCTATCTAACTATCAATCGTATCTATCAAATATATATTGCATCTATTGATCTATGTAATTCGTATCTATCAAATGTATATTGCATCTATTGATCTATGTAAATCGTATCTATCAAATGTATATTGCATCTATTGATCTATGTAATTTGTATCTATCAAATGTATATTGCATCTATTGATCTATGTAATTCATATCTATAAAATGCATATTGCATCTATCGATCTATGTAATTTGTATCTATCAAATGTATATTGCATCTATTGATCTATGTAATTCGTATCTATCAAATGTATATTGCATCTATCGATCTATGTAATTCGTATCTATCAAATGTATATTGCATCTTTTGATCTATGTAATTTGTATCTATCAAATGTATATTGCATCTTTTGATCTATGTAATTTGTATCTATCAAATTTATATTGCATCTTTTGATTTATGTAATTCGTATCTATCAAATGTATATTGCATCTATTGATCTATGTAATTCGTATCTATCAAATGTATATTGCATCTTTTGATCTATGTAATTCGTATCTATCAAATGTATATTGCATCTATTGATCTATGTAATTCGTATCTATCATATGTATATTGCATCTATTGATCTATATAATCTATGTATCTATCTATCAAATCTATCCATCTCGTGGCCGGACTGTTTTGTGACAGCCACTTGTGTTTCGGCCAAATTTGAAGTAGGAGGACCGACCAAGCATCTTTTTCCATCTCCCGATTCCTAAAATCCATGCCATATACACCTCCCCCGATAGGGGGAGTAACAGGTATTAAACTGCTAAGAATAGTACTACTTAACACACCACTCATATCTGGTGGCACAATAGATTGCACGCGCAGTGCCCCAAATTTGAAGCAGGAGGATCTACCAAGCATCTTTTTCCATCTCCCGATTCCGAAAATCCATGCCATATACACGTCCCCTGGTGGCGCAGCTGCCTCTGGGAACCTTACTGTGGGTCCTAGACCGCATGTCATATTGTAATTCTCTGTCAGGGAAATTATATATCTATCAAATCTATCTATTTATCTATCGAATCTATCTAACTATCATTCGTATCTATCAAATTTATATTGCATCTATTGATCTATGTAAATCGTATCTATCAAATTTATATTGCATCTATTGATCTATGTAATTCGTATCTATCAAATGTATATTGCATCTATTGATCTATGTAATTTGTATCTATCAAATGTATATTGCATCTTTTGATCTATGTAATTTGTATCTATCAAATGTATATTGCATCTTTTGATCTATGTAATTCGTATCTATCAAATGTATATTGCATCTATTGATCTATGTAATTCGTATCTATCAAATGTATATTGCATCTTTTGATCTATGTAATTCGTATCTATCATATGTATATTGCATCTTTTGATCTATGTAATTAGTATCTATCAAATGTATATTGCATATATTGATCTATGTAATTCGTATCTATTAAATGTATATTGCATCTTTTGATCTATGTAATTCGTATCTATCAAATGTATATTGCATCTATTGATCTATGTAATTCGTATCTATCATATGTATATTGCATCTATTGATCTATGTAATTCGTATCTATCAAATGTATATTGCATCTATTGATCTATGTAATTCGTATCTATCAAATGTATATTGCATCTATTGATCTATGTAATTTGTATCTATCATATATATATTGCATCTATTGATCTATGTAATCTATGTATCTATCTATCAAATCTATCTATCTCGTGGTTGTGCAAATGGACTGTTTGCGGTTGTTTGCGGTGCGTTACACGGGGAGTTTGCTCTGTCACTGTGAAGCGGGCGTAACCCTTAAACTACCTGATCGATACAACATCATACCTGATGTTTTAAAGCATGTTATTCCAAACAATTTAGGAATGTTAGGTGATATAGGCCCTTTATGGCTTAAAACCAGACTCTGCATCAACTATGTAATTTTCCGTGGGAGTTTTGCCATGGATCCCCCTCCGGCATGCCACAGTCCAGGTGTTAGTCCCCTTGAAACAACGAAGAATAGGGTAGGGCATTTTTTTATTTTGGGGGGCTTTGTTATTTTTTTAGGGGGCTTAGAGTAGGTGTAATTAGCTTAAAATTCTTGTAATCTTTTTTTTGTTTGTAATTTAGTGGGTTTTTATTTTGTAATTTAGTTTATTTAGTTGTAGGTACGTGTAGTTAATTGATTTAATTAATTTATTGATAGTGTAGTGTTAGGTTTAATTGTAACTTAGGTTAGGATTTATTTTACAGGTAAATTTGTAATTATTTTAACTAGGTAGCTATTAAATAGTAAATAACTATTTAATAGCTATTGTACCTAGTTAAAATAAATACAAAGTTGCCTGTAAAATAAATATAAATCCTAAAATAGTTACAATATAATTATTCGTTATATTGTAGCTATATTAGGGTTTATTTTACAGGTAAGTATTTACATTTAAATAGGAATACTTTAGTTAATAATATTTAATTTATTTCGTTAGATAAAAATTATATTTAACTTAGGGGGTTGTTAGGGTTAGGGTTAGACTTAGCTTTAGGGGTTAATACATTTATTAGAGGTGCGGCGAGGTCTGGTCGGCAGATTAGGGGTTAATACTTGAAGTTAGGTGTCGGTGATGTTAGGGAGGGCAGATTAGGGTTTAATACGATTTATTATAGGGTTTGCAAGGCGGGAGTGTGGCGGTTTAGGGGTTAATACATTTATTATAGTGCCGGCGAGGTCCGGTTGGAAGATTAGGGGTTAATAAGTGTAGGTAAGGTAGCGGCGACGTTGGGGGTGGCAGATTAGGGGTTAATAAATATTATGTAGGGGTCGGCGATGTTAGAGGCAGCAGATTAGGGGTACATAGGTATAATATAGGTGGCGGCGGTGTGCGGTCGGCAGATTAGGGGTTAAAAAATTTTATTAGAGTGGTGGCGATGTGGGGGGACCTCGGTTTAGGGGTACATAGGTAGTTTATGGGTGTTAGTGTACTTTAGAGCACAGTAGTTAAGAGTTTTATGAACTGGCGTTAGCCCATAAAGCTCTTAACTCCTGACTTTTTTCTGCGGCTGGAGTCTTGTCGGTAGAGGTGTAACGCTCACTTCAGCCAAGACTCTAAATACCGGCGTTAGGAAGATCCTATTGAAAAGATAGGATACGCAATTGGCGTAAGGGGATCTGCGGTATGGAAAAGTCGCGGCTGGAAAGTGAGCTTTAGACCCTTTCCTGGTGGACTCCAAATACCAGCGGGCGGTAAAAAGCAGCGTTAGGACCACTTAACGCTGGTTTTGACGGCTAACGCAGAACTCTAAATCTAGGCGAGAGTCTCTGAAGAAAGGAAGCAGGTCAGACCTCCTAACTCCTGACGATCTTGCAGGATGTGGGTAAATTGGTAAGTATGCTATTGATGAAAGTGCTACATGCAAAGTATTTGAAAGGTTAACATGATAAGAAATCATGGGAAATTAGAAAACCATCAGAAAACATAGGAGTAAAGTAACCATTAATTGGAAAATCATTCCAAAGCAGCTCAACAAGCTTTTCTAACAGATTGAAATAGACACCAATAGACAGAATGTAGTTAACTACAGAATAAACCAGTGCAATGAAAAATAAGATGAAACAGAAATATATTAGATATATCTTCTAGGCTCAACCAGATAACTGTATAATGAAAACCATTCTCGTTTTCCATTGAATTAACCAGATATAAACTGAAAAAGGAATTAGAGGCAAGTGGTACACAATATCTGTATATCAACAGAGATTATTACTGTGACACATGATGGTTAAACTAGAGGATTGAGGAAAAAACTATTGCAAACAGATTTAAATGAGCTCTTGCATATTTCAACCAATCACAGTGCAGCATGTAGGAGAGGAAGTTTAGGATTCTAAATTCTTGGGTCAGTGGAAAAACTACACATTTTAAATTTAAATTAGAAGTTGTGAAATGAAGTTTATTTTCACTATAAATAATTAAGGCCCAGATTACAAGTTGTGCGGTATGGCTTTACCGCGTTCAAATGGCCTTTGCGTGTGGAATGGTCACCTACTTGATATTATAAGTCACGCGGTATGGCTTTCCCGCGAGTGGCCTATACCACATTGATCTATTCCGCATTCAAAGACCTGTGGTTATGTGTTTTGAAAAACAAAAAAGTTTTACATAACACATCAAAAATATGTTACAAATTACACTATTAACACCTAAACCGCCACCCCCCGCATCACAAATAATAAATAAACCTAATAACCCATAAACCGCCATCCCCCTGCATCACAACTACCTAAATTAAACTATTAACCCCTAAACCACCATCCACCCACATCATCAACACTAAATAAACCTATTAACCCCTAAACCTCTGTCACCCACATCGCAAATACCTAAATTAAACTATTAACCCCTAAATCTAACACCCCATAAAAATACACAAATTAAAATACCAGAGATCAGATCTTGGTTAATTTTCTAAAAGTGCCCAATTGGACCCAAAATAAATAATTTTATTATTTATTTATTTTATTTTTTTGGAGAAAAAAAATGTAGCATTTAAAATAAATAAATCTTCAGAGCAGTTTCTAGGGGTCAAAAGTGGCGGGTGTGGCGGTGTGGGGTACCTTGTACCTTTACATTGTGGTCTCTGGAAACTGTGTGTTCCCTGTAAATATATATGTGTATGCTTATATACATATATATTTATATGTTAATATGTGTATATATACATATAAACACATAAATATGTATATATTCATATACATATATATATTTATATGTGCTGTCCATCACTGTGTGACTTACCACCTTTGCTGCACTAGTTCTCATGCTGTGTCTTACGGTATGAGAATGAGGCTCCCATTGAAACCTATGGAAGCGCGCTAACTTGTAATACCAGCGCACATTAGCGTGTGCTGGTATTACTCAGTTTAGCACAAATATCGCTTTAGCGTAAGCAATATTTTGCGCTCAACTTGTAATCTGACCCTTTATTGTTCCTTATTCCTGCAATGATCAATAGTTACTCTAATCCTGGCCCAAATTCCTATGTCTACTCTTACATCCTATTTTTTCAAACAACCATATCCTTGATAACCTTGTATTTTCAGTTCTCTCACCTCCCTCACCTTCATTCTCATGCATTCTCATGTTCTGCTTGTAAATATATGTTCCCTCTCTGTAATAGTCTTTTCCTCTCTCAGTCCCTAAATCTATCTAAATGTATTGCTTTTAAAACCATTATGCTCATTTCCAGGCTGATCGGAACAGCCAATAGAATGCAAGCTCAATCTGATTGGCTGATTAGATCAGCCAATCGGATTGAACTTGAATCTGATTGGCTGATTCCATCAGCCAATCAGATTTTTCCTACCTTAATTCCGATTGGCTGATAGAATCCTATCAGCCAATCGGAATTCGAGGGACGCCATCTTGGATGACGTCCCTTAAAGGAGCCTTCATTCGTCGTAGTCCGTTGGTGAAGAAGGATGTTCCGCGTCGGCGGGAGGAAGATTCAAGACCCGGCTTGGAAGATGACATCGCCCGGATAGAAGACCTCTTCAGCGCCTCTTGGAAGATGACATCGCCCGGATCGAAGACTTCTTCAGCGCCGCCTGGATGATGACTTCATCGGATGGAAGATTTCTTCAGCGCCGCTTGGAGGATTAACTTCTTCCGCTCCAGATGTCCACTTCGGTTCCATCGCTGCTCGGCTGAGTGAAGACGACTCAAGGTAGGATGATCTTCAGGGGATTAGTGTTAGGTTATTTTAAGGGGGGTTTGGGTTAGATTAGGGGTATGTGGGTGGTGGGTTTTAATGTTGGGGGGTTGTATTTTTCTTTTACAGGCAAAAGAGCTGAACTTTTTGGAGCATGCCCCCACAAATGGCCCTTTTAAGGGCTGGTAAGATAAAAGAGCTTTGAACTTTATTTAATTTAGAATAGGGTAGGGCATTTTATTATTTTGGGGGGGTTTGTTATTTTATTAGGGGGCTTAGACTAGGTGTAAGTAGCTTAAAATTGTTGTAATATTTGTAAAATGTTTGTAACTTATTTTTTTATTTTTTGTAACTTAGCTTTTTTTATTTTTTGTACTTTAGTTAGTTTATGTAATTGTATTTAATTGTAGTTATTTGTAGGTAGTTTATTTAATTAATTTAATGATAGCGTAGTATTAGGTTTAATTGTAACTTAGGTTAGGATTTATTTTACAGGTAATTTTGTATTTCTTTTAGCTAGGTAGTTATTAAATAGTTAATAACTAGTTAATAACTATTCTAACTAGCTAAAATAAATACAAAGTTACCTGTAAAATAAATATAAATCCTAAGATAGCTACAATATAATTATTATTTATATTGTAGCTATATTAGGGTTTATTTTACAGGTAAGTATTTAGTTTTAAATAGGAATAATTTATTAAAGTATAGTGTAGTGTTAGGTGTAATTGTAACTTAGGTTAGGATTTATTTTACAGGTAAATTTCAGTTTATTTTAGCTAGGTAAGCTATTAAATAGTTAATAACTATTTAATAGCTATTGTACCTAGTTAAAATAATTTGTAATTTACCTATAAAATAAAAATAAATCCTAAGATAGCTACAATATAATTATTATTTATATTGTAGCTATATTAGGGTTTATTTTAAAGGTAAGTATTTAGTTTTAAATAGGATTAATTTAGTTAATAATAGAACTATTATTTAGATTTATTTAATTAATATTTAAGTTAGGGGGGCGTTAGGGTTAGGGTTAGACTTAGTTTTAGGGGTTAATAATTTTATTACAGTGGCGGTGGCATAGTGGGGGGCAGGATAGGGGTTAATAAATTTATTATAGGTGACGACGGTGTAGGGGGGGCAGGATAGGGGTTAATAGGTTTAATATAGGTTTGCGGCGGGTTCAGGGAGCGGCGGTTTAGGGGTTAAACTATTTATTTAGTTGTGGCGAGGTGCGGGATCAGCAGGATAGGGGTTAATAATTTTATTATAGAGGGCGACGGTATAGGGGGGGCAGGATAGGGGTTACTAGGTATACTGTAGGTGGCAGCGGTGTCCGGGAGCGGCGGTTTAGGGGTTAATACATTTATCAGAGTTGCGACAGGGTCTAGGAGCGGCGGTTTAGGGGTTAATACGTTTATAAGAGTTGCGGCAGGGTCTAGGAGCGGCGGTTTAGGGGTTAGTAACTTTATTGAGTTGCGGGAGGCTCCGGGGGCGCCGGTATAGGGATAGAACAGTGTAGTTTAGTGTGAGTGCTTAGTGACAGGCTAGCAATAAAGCTGGGAAAAAGCCGAAGAGCAGCGAGATCGGATGAGTGATAACTCTCACAGTCCGCTGCTCATCGCCCCGCGGCTTTTTGACAGCTTTATTTGATAACTTAGGCGAACGTATTCAAGGTCCGCGGCGGCGAAGGTAGGCGAGCTTAGGCGGGCGTATTGGGCCGGCGAAGGCAGAAAAGTAGACGGCTTGATAACTACCCCCCCAGGAGGGGAGCGTAACAAACTGGAGGACCCATCTTGTTTTTACGGACAGATCGGTGCCTCCAGGAAGACGGTTTGTGTTCCCTGTGGACAGGTCACAAACCCCAGAAAATGAGGGATGCTCTAGGGACCGGAGATACAGAAGCTGGGTGAGTGAATGGGGAAGCCCCAATTTCACTTCAATGTTACCATTGTGGTTTACAAGGAGGCTCAGATTTTTACACAGACTCTGACTTTGCTGCAATAACAGGTGCTCACATAGCTCTATATGAATATTTGCCCTGCTCTCGGGCCAACCTTCTTTTATGTACTTAATAACTTCTTGAAGGTCTATATCTAAACATGTCTCCTTTCTTATTTGCTCTAGCTTTCCTGATGAAATGTATTTGGATGCCAGAACTGAATCCACATACACTTTCACATTTGATTCCATTAAAGATTCTTCAGCAGCAGCCAGCAGGAGCCTGGAAAGTGTATCTGCCACTACCAGTTTCCTCTGCACATGCACTGCCTGAACGTTGAACCTGAACAACCTTATCAGAAGTCTCTGGCATCTTAGGGGTGTTTTGTCAATATCATAGGAGTTGATTAGAGGGACTAGGGGTTTATGGTTAGTCTCCAGACTAAATTTCTCTAAACCCACTAGGTAACGCTGGAAGCGCTCACAGGCCCAAACTGCAGCCAGGCACTCTTTCTCAATTTGGGTGTATTTCGATTCAGCAGCCGTCAGTGTATG
The DNA here is from genome assembly GCF_027579735.1 of Bombina bombina. Classification (NCBI taxonomy): domain Eukaryota; kingdom Metazoa; phylum Chordata; class Amphibia; order Anura; family Bombinatoridae; genus Bombina; species Bombina bombina. The sequence goes on along the minus strand of NC_069503.1, from coordinate 925,593,379 downwards.
GAAACAGTAGGCAATGGACTGTAGTTTGTTCTCATTCAGCTGTCTTTTTAGAAGGGTCGCAGAACCCCAACACTGGGGCAGACCCCAGCAGGGACTTGACCTGTACAAAAGCTTCTTCCTTTGAAAGACCCCAGACCCAAACAACATCTTTCTTCAACAACTCTGTGATAGGGTGTAGTACTGTGGATAAATCTGGAAGGAACCCACCCACATAATTCACAAGGCCCAATATTTGTCTCAGCTCGTGTACATCAGAAGGACTCTTCATCTGTTCAATTGCAAGGATTTTCTCAGGGTCTGGCTTGATGCCATCTCCATTGATGATATGCCCAAAGTAACATAACTCAGATTTTCTAAAATAGCATTTCTATTTATTTAATTTTAGCCCAGACTCTCTAATGGTCTGCAGCACACAGCTCAATCACTAATCATGTTCTTCCAATGTAGACCCATACACTAAAATGTCAATGACGACTGCCGTGCCCTTGTGGTCCCTTAGGAGGGAACTCATTTCTCTTTGAAAGATTTCCGGAGCAGAGGATATCCCGAAGGGGAGTCTGCAGAAGCAAAACCGACCTACTGGTGTAATAAAGGTAGCCGCTGAAAGCATCCAGTGTAGAGAAGAACTTCGCCACAGCCATTTTCGGAGCTATGTCTTCAAGCGTCGGCAGCACATATCTCTCTTCACCGCCTCATTCAGCCTTTTCAACACAGATGTGGCAGCCTCTGACAAAGTAGGAAGACGTCCTACGAAATGCGTTAGGCCAAGCCCACCGTCCTTACACCATGCGGCACACACTAGCTGTATTGGAGCCGGCTTCTTCACCAAACAGACGGTGTAGTACTGGTTTGACGTTTCTATGCACTTGAACATTGTTTTGATAACAATTGACTTTTATTGGTGATTAATCTATATTGAGACGAGTAATAATGGCTTGAATGGTGATCTCATTCAAGGGCGCAATCTCCAAATACCTGGAATAATAGTCAATCATGACTAGGTACTTATTCCCATGCAGTTCGCACAAATCTGCAGCTATGCTAATGGTCTGCAGGCAGCGGGGTAGAAATCAAGGACTCCCTTCTCTGAGTAGGCTGGCGTTCCCAGCAAAATACACATTTTGACACGTGGCTTGCAATGTCGGAACTGATCCCAGGCCACCATACCGCCATAGCTGCCCTTTCTCTGCACTTTGTAATGCCCATGTGGCCATCATGAATCCTGCGTAACATCTCCTGCTGCATGCTAATAGGAATTACAATACGGTATTAGAACAGCACTAAACCATCCAGCTCCATGATCTCTCTGACTGGTAAGAACTTAAAGACAAAAGCTAAAAAAGAATTAATTACACTGATTGCAGAGAACTGCAACCAGGTAATTGACCACTGCTGCGCTCTCTCAACGGATAGCTAAATGAGTGCAGCAACCAAAAAGTGAAGGCGTTGATTTTAAAATTATTTTTTAATTGCTTATATTAATCCCTATAGGTAAAAATCACACATATAATTTAAAATGTAATACATAAACATATACAATAAAATCACAACAATACAACAATTATTACAATTGGTAAAAGAGGGAGAGCAAATGCACAGTCTTTTAGATAGAAATAGTCCGTTGGTTAAAAGTCTTTTGGTATGCCAGTTGGTGTGTTAAAAAAGCAGAAAGGGCGTCAAGCAGGCTCCTGATGGGTTAATAGCCAGCGTGAAAGCTAAGTGATAGGGCGAGAAGAAGGATATACACAATCCTTAAACAATATGAAGATACAAAAAAACATAAGGTGCACACTTTTACTTACACCAGATGTTTAAGAACTGTCTCAGGGGGCTCCTCTCAAGGCCAACCGCTTGTATTTCCTCAGCGTGTCCTAAGGGTTTTGTAGCAGACAGAGGTCCGTTGTGTCTTTTGCTGTATTATCCAGCCTCCAAAAAGTTCAGCCCGCCAGACGGAACTTCAAAATAGCAAGGCGCTCCTGTACGCCAAAACAGAGACTTCAGGCTACGGAAGCCCAAAACAACCAAAGTACTAAGCAACGCGTTTCGACTGATTCACAGCCTTTCTCAAGCTTAATACTGATGGTATCACAACTCCAACCTTTATACGCTCCCACTTAAAGGGATATTTTCATTGAAAAGTTCATGTTTATACAAAAAAAGGATACTAACAACTTTACACCTTTTGGTATTCATGCAGTACAATAACAATTCAAAAGTTCATATACATTTATAAATTAATATGTGAATAGGATATATGAACAGGAACAGATAATATTCACTTGAACAGGTGATTTGATCTTATATGCAAAAAGGTCATTAATTTCATCATTTATTATTTACATCTAATACTAGATCACTTTTATAATTTCACTAGATCGTCACTCCAGAATACCTATTGTGATAACGTGGGGACATGATTATACTTTAAAATTACTATTGCTAGATATACCTAAAAAACTTCATACTTTATAATAAATACTTTATAATAAATATAATTGATCATATCATGCCAGTTATAAACTGGATATTAAAATTCCCTATATAAACGATTATTTGGAGCCCTGTACTGAAATATATATATATATGACTAATTAGTTGTTTATAGAGAAAACTAGATGTTTTAGTGATGGGCAAATATATACAATCTTAAAAAGGTAGACTCCTATATGGGATACACAGGGTTATGTGTGGAGAAAGATATCCTGCTGTGGTCACTCCTAAATAGGGTGTAGCAAGTGTGACAAATCAATAATTAATGGACTAATGGATAAAGAAAACTGATGATATACATAAATAGTTTAAAATTTAAATTTAAAATATAAAATGAACCTTCAAATATAAACAGAGTTTAAACTTATGGCCTGTCATTGGGTCCTTCCAGACTTATTTTAGGAATAAAATATTTTTATAAAATTTGGAAAATCAAAATTTAAATTCTAAAATTTTAAAATTAGAATTAAAATATAAAATTAATTTTTCTTTTTATTTGATTTTATTTCAGATAACAGTTCAGGTCCAATTCTAAATTCAGGCCTTGGGGTGTGAGGGAACCCATCTGGAAAATCCACTTTCCTTCTCTTTTCAGGATTTCATTATGCAAATCTCCTCCTCTCCAGTGTTTAGAGACTTTATCAATACCTATATAATTAAAATGTTTGAGATTTGCATTATTGCATATTGCAAAATGCTTTGGTACTGGGAGGTCCTTATAGCGGTCCTTACTATGTTGTTCTATTGACAGGATGTGCTCCCTTATCCTGTCACGTAGGGGTCTTTCCGGCTCTCCTATATATTGGGCCCCACAGCTACATTCTATCATATAGATCACATTTCTATCTATACATCTAATCATTTGAGATATTTTAAACACTTCTCCTGTTGAATTGGACTTAACTTCCTTCTTTTTTAGACCATATTGGCAAGATTTACATTTATGACAAGGAAAAAAACCTTTAAGGTCCTTCCCCCAAAGGTCTTTCTTCCTTTTTTCTTGTGTTTTTTTCAAATCAGAAGGTGCCAGTCTCATTTTTAAATTTTGTGCTTTCTTATAGACTATTTGAGGTCTATTAGGAATCAAGGGGCCTAACTTATCGTCTAATTTTAGAACTCCCCTATGTTTCTTCAGAATTTTTTCTATTATATTTTTATTGCTACTATATGTTGTAATGAAGGGTATAAACATTGAAGTATCTTTTGTGGTTACAGTATTTTTGATATTTTATTTTTATTGTTTTTACTATCTGCTAAAATATCTTCCCTATCCTGGTCTCGTACACTTTTTATGGTTTCCTCCAAGGCATCAATAGGATACCCTCTCTCTATAAATTTATTTTTTAAAATTGTTGATTGGGCATCATAATCTGTCAAAATACTACAATTTTTTCTCATTCTCAAGAACTGTCCTTTTGGAATATTCTTTTTCCACTGAGAGTGGTGACAGCTCAGTTGGTGAATGTAGTTATTCGCATCCACATGTTTAAAATGAGTTCTAGAGTTCAACTTGTTTTCCCTTATAAAAATTTCTAAATCTAAAAATTGTATATTAGTATGGCTTTTTTCCCAAGTAAACTTTAAATTTTTATCATTTGAATTCATAGATAACATAAAGTTGTCTAGACTTTCTTCATTTCCGTGCCAAATCATGAATATATTGTCTATATACCTTCTATAGGTGACCAGGTTTGCCCCCATCTGGCTATCATCTAGGAATCTCTTTTCCCATAAGCCCATAAATAAATTGGCATAACTGGGGGCAAACCTGGTCCCCATAGCGGTCCCTTGTTCTTGATTATAGAAAGTATCCATAAAAGAAAAATAATTGTGCCTTAAAATAAAATCTATGCAATCCATAATAAAATTCTTTTGATCATTTGGTATCTGTTCATCTAATTCTAAAAAATGCTTAATAGCCTCCAAACCATCCTGGTGGGATATACAAGTGTAAAGCGAAGTGACATCACATGTTACAAGTAAATCCCCTTCCTGCCAATCCATAACCTTAAGCATATTCAATATATCTTTTGAGTCCTTTAAATAGGAAGGTAAATTTTTCACATATTGTTGCAAAAACAGGTCAATATACTCGGACAGATTTGATGTAATTGAGTTAATCCCTGAGATAATTGGCCTCCCCGGTGGCTTTTCCAGAGATTTATGAATCTTAGGGAGGCTATATAAAAGGGGTATTTTTGGGTGATCTATTAATAAATAATTTTTTTCTTTTTCAGTTAAAATTTATTTTTTAAAACCTAAATCTAAAAGTTCCTTCAGGGAATCCATATATTGCACTGTGGGATCAAAATTTAATTTCTTATATGTCTTTTCATCTTTTAAAATATTATGACACATCTCTATGTATTGGGTACTATTTAAAAATCACAATTCCCCCCCCCCTTTATCCGCAGGTTTTATTATTAAATCCTCATCTTTCTCAAGTTCCCGTATGACCTTCAATTGTTTATTACTTAAATTGTTTTTCACTTTATCAATTTTTCTTTTATTTATATTTTCGATATCTTTTAATATTAATTTTTCAAAAGTCTCCCCTTGTGGACCTTTATCATACCTTGGATAAAAGCGTGATTTTTCTCTTAAATTGGTGTGTTTGAAATTATCATGAGCTACCTGATCCTGTTTAAGTTGAGGTTCATTTCTTAAATACCAACGTTTGATGGTCAATTTTCGAATAAATTTGTGAGCATCTATATATGTGCCAAATTTATCCAACTTTGCCGTAGGGGCAAAAGTGAGACCCTTGCTGAGAACATCTTCTTGCATTTTGTCTAATACTTTCCCACTTAAGTTGAAAATTCCCTTATTGCTGCTGTTATCTCTATTTATGATTTTTTTTGTTTTTTTTTGGCCATTCTTGATCCTCCTCTGATTCCTCTCTTTCTGAGGACCTTCTTTTTCTCCCTTCTCTTTGCGGCAACTGTTTTGGGTCTTTTTTTTGGCCTAAGTCTAAAAAATGAGAAGTGGAAGGGGAAGGTATCTGTGTATCTTTAATAGATGAATGTTTGGTTTTATCTTTAGCTTTTTGACCCTTCGGGGAATTAATATTTGAATCAGTCTCGAGATTACTCAGTACTCCAAATCTATTAGAAGTTTGGTTATACCCTGGAGTCCTATTGAAATTTTTAGCTGGAGACTGTTTCCAATGGGGATTCTCTCTATTTCTAATATATTCATTGTTTCTATTCTCAAATTGCCTATATCTCCAATCTTCCCCATTATTTCTTTCAGACCTTCTATTATCATATTGATATTGGTTATCATCATATTGTCTAAAGTAATTAGGTCTTCCCCTAGATTCTTGCCTTCTATAACCCCTGTTGTTATATTGATTCCAATTACTGTAATGGTCAGAGGAATTACCTCCATTGAAATTACCACTATTTTGGTGAGGACCCCTATATCCATTGTTTCTATTCTCAAATTGCCTATATCTCCAATCTTTTGATCCCACAGTGCAATATATGGATTCCCTGAAGGAACTTTTAGATTTAGGTTTTAAAAAAGAAATTTTAACTGAAAAAGAAAAAAAATATTTATTAATAGATCACCCAAAAATACCCCTTTTATATAGCCTCCCTAAAATTCATAAATCTCTGGAAAAGCCACCGGGGAGGCCAATTATCTCAGGGATTAACTCAATTACATCAAATCTGTCCGAGTATATTGACCTGTTTTTGCAACAATATGTGAAAAATTTACCTTCCTATTTAAAGGACTCAAAAGATATATTGAATATGCTTAAGGTTATGGATTGGCAGGAAGGGGATTTACTTGTAACATGTGATGTCACTTCGCTCTACACTTGTATATCCCACCAGGATGGTTTGGAGGCTATTAAGCATTTTTTAGAATTAGATGAACAGATACCAAATGATCAAAAGAATTTTATTATGGATTGCATAGATTTTATTTTAAGGCACAATTATTTTTCTTTTATGGATACTTTCTATAATCAAGAACAAGGGACCGCTATGGGGACCAGGTTTGCCCCCAGTTATGCCAATTTATTTATGGGCTTATGGGAAAAGAGATTCCTAGATGATAGCCAGATGGGGGCAAACCTGGTCACCTGTAGAAGGTATATAGACGATATATTCATGATTTGGCATGGAAATGAAGAAAGTCTAGACAACTTTATGTTATCTATGAATTCAAATGATAAAAATTTAAAGTTTACTTGGGAAAAAAGCCATACTAATATACAATTTTTAGATTTAGAAATTTTTATAAGGGAAAACAAGTTGAACTCTAGAACTCATTTTAAACATGTGGATGCGAATAACTACATTCACCAACTGAGCTGTCACCACTCTCAGTGGAAAAAGAATATTCCAAAAGGACAGTTCTTGAGAATGAGAAAAAATTGTAGTATTTTGATAGATTATGATGCCCAATCAACAATTTTAAAAAATAAATTTATAGAGAGAGGGTATCCTATTGATACCTTGGAGGAAACCATAAAAAGTGTACGAGACCAGGATAGGGAAGATATTTTAGCAGATAGTAAAAACAATAAAAATAAAAATATCAAAAATACTGTAACCACAAAAGATACTTCTATGTTTATACCCTTCATTACAACATATAGTAGCGATAAAAATATAATAGAAAAAATTCTGAAGAAACATTGGGGAGTTCTAAAATTAGACGATAAGTTAGGCCCCTTGATTCCTAATAGACCTCAAATAGTCTATAAGAAAGCACAAAATTTAAAAATGAGACTGGCACCTTCTGATTTGAAAAAAACACAAGAAAAAAGGAAGAAAGACCTTTGGGGGAAGGACCTTAAAGGTTTTTTCCCTTGTCATAAATGTAAATCTTGCCAATATGGTCTAAAAAAGAAGGAAGTTAAGTCCAATTCAACAGGAGAAGTGTTTAAAATATCTCAAATGATTAGATGTATAGATAGAAATGTGATCTATATGATAGAATGTAGCTGTGGGGCCCAATATATAGGAGAGTCGGAAAGACCCCTACGTGACAGGATAAGGGAGCACATCCTGTCAATAGAACAACATAGTAAGGACCGCTATAAGGACCTCCCAGTACCAAAGCATTTTGCAATATGCAATAATGCAAATCTCAAACATTTTAATTATATAGGTATTGATAAAGTCTCTAAACACTGGAGAGGAGGAGATTTGCATAATGAAATCCTGAAAAGAGAAGGAAAGTGGATTTTCCAGATGGGTTCCCTCACACCCCAAGGCCTGAATTTAGAATTGGACCTGAACTGTTATCTGAAATAAAATCAAATAAAAAGAAAAATGAATTTTATATTTTAATTCTAATTTTAAAATTTTAGAATTTAAATTTTGATTTTCCAAATTTTATAAAAATATTTTATTCCTAAAATAAGTCTGGAAGGACCCAATGACAGGCCATAAGTTTAAACTCTGTTTATATTTGAAGGTTCATTTTATATTTTAAATTTAAATTTTAAACTATTTATGTATATCATCAGTTTTCTTTATCCATTAGTCCATTAATTATTGATTTGTCACACTTGCTACACCCTATTTAGGAGTGACCACAGCAGGATATCTTTCTCCACACATAACCCTGTGTATCCCATATAGGAGTCTACCTTTTTAAGATTGTATATATTTGCCCATCACTAAAACATCTAGTTTTCTCTATAAACAACTAATTAGTCATATATATATATATTTCAGTACAGGGCTCCAAATAATCGTTTATATAGGGAATTTTAATATCCAGTTTATAACTGGCATGATAGGATCAATTATATTTATTATAAAGTATTTATTATAAAGTATGAAGTTTTTTAGGTATATCTAGCAATAGTAATTTTAAAGTATAATCATGTCCCCACGTTATCACAATAGGTATTCTGGAGTGACGATCTAGAGAAATTATAAAAGTGATCTAGTATTAGATGTAAATAATAAATGATTAAATTAATGACCTTTTTGCATATAAGATCAAATCACCTGTTCAAGTTAATATTATCTGTTCCCGTTCATATATCCTATTCACATATTAATTTATAAATGTATATGAACTTTTTAATTGTTATTTTACTGCATGAATACCAAAAGGTGTAAAGTTGTTAGTATCCTTTTTTTGTATAAATATGAACTTTTCAATGAAAATATCCCTTTAAGTGGGAGCGTATAAAGGTTGGAGTTGTGATACCATCAGTATTGAGCTTGAGAAAGGCTGTGAATCAGCCGAAACGCGTTGCTTAGTACTTTGGTTGTTTTGGGCTTCCGTAGCCTGAAGTCTCTGTTTTGGCGTACAGGAGCGCCTTGCTATTTTGAAGTTCCGTCTGGCGGGCTGAGCTTTTTGGAGGCTGGATAATACAGCAAAAAACACAACGGACCTCTGTCTGCTACAAAACCCTTAGGACACGCTGAGGAAATACAAGCGGTTGGCCTTGAGAGGAGCCCCCTGAGACAGTTATTAAACATCTGGTGTAAGTAAAAGTGTGCACCTTATGTTTTTTTGTATCTTCATATTGTTTAAGGATTGTGTATATCCTTCTTCTCGCCCTATCACTTAGCTTTCACGCTGGCTATTAACCCATCAGGAGCCTGCTTGACGCCCTTTCTGCTTTTTTAACACACTAACTGGCATACCAAAAGACTTTTAACCAACGGACTATTTCTATCTAAGAGACTGTGCATTTGCTCTCCCTCTTTTACCAATTGTAATAATTGTTGTATTGTTGTGATTTTATTGTATATGTTTATGTATTACATTTTAAATTATATGTGTGATTTTTACCTATAGGGATTAATATAAGCAATTAAAAAATAATTTTAAAATCTACCCCTTCACTTTTTGGTTGCTGCACTCATTTAGCTATCCGTTGAGAGAGCGCAGCAGTGGTCAATTACCTGGTTGCAGTTCTCTGCAATCAGTGTAATTAATTCTTTTTTAGCATTTGATAGTAAGGAACAAGGGATCCTTAATTTTTCACTGCAGCTTTGAGTTGTTTTTTCCAGCGCTAAGGTTACACTTTTTTCTTTCAAGAACTTAAAGACATCCAGGCTGCCCTGCTCTCGGATAATTATATGTTCAATTATATAATAATTTAATTATTCAAGAAACGGAGGAATGCACAGTAGTTCTCTGGATTTCACCCTTGCTTGAGTCACTTCCCACTCACCTATCTCAGCAGTAGCTTTTCCGGTGAAGATTGAGTGGATAACTGGAAGACAGGGAATCCGGATGACGTCACCCGCCATACACGTTATTGCAAAGTGAGCCCAGGAGGGGAGCGTAACAAACCGGAGGACCCATCTTGTTTTTACGGACAGACCGGTGCCTCCAGGAAGACGGTTTGTGTTCCCTGTGGACAGGCCACAAACCCCAGAAAATGAGGGATGCTCTAGGGACCAGAGCTACAGAAGCTGGGTGAGTGAATGGGGAAGCCCCAATTTCACTTCAATTTTACCATTGTGGTTTACAAGGAGGCTCAGATTTTTACACAGACTCTGACTTTGCTGCAATAACAGGTGCTCACATAGCTCTATATGAATATTTGCCCTGCTCTCGGGCCAACCTTCTTTTATGTACTTAATAACTTCTTGAAGGTCTATATCTAAACGTGTCTCCTTTCTTATTTGCTCTAGCTTTCCTGATGAAATGTATTTGGATGCCAGAACTGAATCCACATACACTTTCACATCTGATTCCATTAAAGATTCTTCAGCAGCCAGCAGGAGCCTGGAAAGTGTATCTGCCACTACCAGTTTCCCCGGCACATGAACTGCCTGAACGTTGAACCTGAACAACCTTATCAGAAGTCTCTGGCATCTTAGGGGTATTTTGTCAATATCATAGGAGTTGATTAGAGGGACTAGCGGTTTATGGTTATTCTCCGGACTAAATTTCTCTAAACCCACTAGGTAACGCTGGAAGCGCTCACAGGCCCAAACTGCAGCCAGGCACTCTTTCTCAATGTGGGCGTATTTCGATTCAGCAGCCGTCAGTGTATGGAAACAGTAGGCAATGGACTGTAGTTTGTTCTCATTCAGCTGTCTTTTTAGAAGGGTCGCAGAACCCCAACACTGGGGCAGACCCCAGCAGGGACTTGACCTGTACAAAAGCTTCTTCCTGTGAAAGACCCCAGACCCAAACAACATCTTTCTTCAACAACTCTGTGATAGGGTGTAGTACTGTGGATAAATCTGGAAGGAACCCGCCCACATAATTCACAAGGCACAATATTTGTCTCAGCTCGTGTACATCAGAAGGACTCTTCATCTGTTCAATTGCAAGGATTTTCTCAGGGTCTGGCTTGATGCCATCTCCATTGATGATATGCCCAAAGTAACATAACTCAGATTTTCTAAAATAGCATTTCTATTTATTTAATTTTTGCCCGGACTCTCTAATGGTCTGCAGCACACAGCTCAATCACTAATCATGTTCTTCCAATGTAGACCCATACACTAAAATGTCCATTACAACTGCCGTGCCCTTGTGGTCCCTTAGGAGGGAACTCATTTCTCTTTGAAAGATTTCCGGAGCAGAGGATATCCCGAAGGGGAGTCTGCAGAAGCAAAACCGACCTACCGGTGTAATAAAGGTAGCCGCTGAAAGCATCCAGTGTAGAGAAGAACTTCGCCACAGCCATTTTCGGAGCTATGTCTTCAAGCGTCGGCAGCACATATTTCTCTTCACCGCCTCATTCAGCCTTTTCAACGCAGATTTGGCAGCCTCTGACAAAGTAGGAAGACGTCCTACAAAATGCGTTAGGCCAAGCCCACCGTCCTTACGCCATGCGGCACACACTAGCTGTATTGGAGCTGGATTCTTCACCAAACAGACGGTGTAGTAATGGTTTGACGTTTCTATGCACTTGAACAATGTTTTGATAACAATTGACTTTTATTGGCGATTAATCTATATTGGAGACCCTTATGTCCTATGAGAACACTATCGCTTGTGACTGAAAGTGTGTCCGGTTGGTTATCCACAACTGATCCCACTGAGTAACCTACAGATTGATTACTGTTCTGACTGTGTCTACACATACCTCATATGTTTTAGGGTTTTTAGTGTGAGTGTGAAATCGTGACTTAATAAATTTATGCTGTGCTTGTTATACTACACTTAGAGGGGTTTGCGCCTCTTTCTCTTTTCTTGTTTCAATATGCACATGCGTACCATCCCATTTTTCTTCGCAACAGGCACAATAGGAGCACACCAGCCAGTTGCTTCAGCAACCTCTTCAATAACTTCCATATCCTTCATAAGCAGTTCCTTCTTCACTTGAGGCATGAGCGGGAACGAAATTCTACGAGGAGTGGTAATGCTGTATGGGACTGCATCACTTTTAAGTGATATTTGGACTGGGTTGCAATTCAGTAGGCCCAATTCACCAAACATATCTTCTGAAATCTCACTCTGGCGACCAGGCCCAAACCACTGGCTGCTTTTCTGCTCAATAGGTTGTCAACACACTGACCTCTAATCACATGTACCCACATGGTGAATTCCCTCTGTTTGTACTCGCAGCTGGCAAGAAATTTCCCCGCTCAATCGATGCGACCACTAGTACTATGAACTTTCGTTGTAACTTTTGCAAGCTGAGGCTGTCAAGGCAGTTTTATGAATGCTGCAATAGACATAACAGTGATGTCTGCTCCCGTGTCAATCTTGAAGGCAACCTTGGCTCCCATTACAGTAAGGGTAACCCGCCAATCTTCATCTGAACCAGACCGTTCAACGACAGAACTTACAAAGGACACTTCTTGACCCTCCTTCAGTTTTACACGCCACTTCAAAATGGCCCATTCGGTTACACTTTCTACATCTTTTATCTTTAGCGGGGCATATGACATTCTGATCATGGGTTACGGTAACACTGCGTGCAGCAAGCCTTCTGTGCCCATCCCCTCACACTGTGCCTTTCACCTGCAGCTCTCCTGAACTGCTGCACTTCATCCACAATACTCTCAGACCTCAGATCAGCACTTTGCTTTTTCCCCAGTTTATTCTGGTGGGCTATCCTAATAGCCCCATCTAACGTTAATTCAGCCTCCAACTGTAGCTTCAGTGAGACCTCAGCATCTGCAATTCCTATGACTATTCTGTCTCTGATTTGCTCTTCTTTAGCAAACCCAAACTCACAGAATTCAGATAGTTCATACAGGCTGTGCAAAAATGACTGCACAGAGTCTCCCATACGTTGAGCACGTTTGTGAGAACAAGTGCTCACATTTCTTTTGAGCACAAAGTTTGTTCATAACTATTTCAAAGTCAAATTCTTCCCCTTCTTGGAATGTAAAGGCATTAAACACTGACTCCACATCTTGTCCCATAAAGTATAAAAGAGAATTAACTTGTACTTCACCAATCTCCTTGACCAGCTTCGAAGCAATCCTGAAGCGTTGAAACCGCTGATGCCATGTGGGCCAAGCTGCAGGCTGAGAGAAATCAAAAGACTCAGGTAGGGTAAACTTCGACATCGTCATTACTCAGGAAAGAGAAGCGTAGGCAAGTACTTCTGACACCATGTCTTGAGATGCAGGACACAGCATAGAAGGTACAATGCTTTTTATTGTAGAGCATAGAAGTATACAGCTTGCACAACACATCTAACTTAGTAACTGTGTCACAGGCTATAGCGGCTATAAGCCGCACCCCCATCCGGTGACGTCACACTTCCACTCTCATTACAGTCAGTATACTAGAAAACATTAAAAAGAATTGACGCTTAGATCATGGATTAGGACGGCAATACAGTAAAAGACTTAATTTTACAATTGATCCTAAATGAGTGAAAAAATGCACACAGGAGTGTTTTTGTATTGTAAATGTTTAATTTTCAAACTATTTCAATATAAAATTTGTGGAGTAACAAAAGGAAAATCAGAAAATCAAAAAACTATTCTTATAATGTGCAAATGATGAGGAATAATGGTGGGCATGCAAGCCCTGCTACTATCTACCATATTGTATCTCCAACACTTACCATCAAAGCTGTGGGTTTTTAGGATACAGAGATTAGTGTTAAACAGGAGCGCTGTAGCTAAAGGTGTAAACTAAAGTGAACCAAAGTGTAGCAAACTATTAGATATAAGTAGTAATGGGACAAATAAAAATGTTTCAAATTATTAATAATGTGCAAAAATATATCAATGAAGTGAAGTACTTAGTGATAAAGTGATTCGTGCATACTGTCAAGTTAATTATAATAAGAAATATATTGTTGGTATCTAATAAAATAAATAGTGACAAACTTGTGCTATTAAGCAAGGCTCTGCCTAAAATGTAATGCATCAAAAATAAATAACAAAGTGAAAAACACAAAAAGATATATTAATAGTAAAAACGGACGTCTCCGTATATAAAAGGGATTTGCCAGTACACCAAAGGTATTGGAATGTTTATCCTTATGGCCAAATGGATTTGAACAGTCCAGATACACGATATTTTGTGAATAAATGTTGCAGGCTTACCCCCAAACAATGCGTCTCTCAATGAAAGGCAAAAAAGAAAATTACCGCCGTAGCGGAAGTGACGTCACCTATATGGGCGCTGGCCAGACTGAGCCCTCCGATTGGTCCTTGTATGATCGCTTCTCAGGTTCCAGCTGCTAGATTCCACAGCCGCAAGATATCCGCTCTTTATGTGCCCAAAAGCACGCAGGATACTGTTGAAAGATGCTGCAGCTGTTTCGAGTAGGTATAGAGTTCAGCTTATCAACCTTTAATAAAGCTTGTAGTTTCGGTGCATAAATAAGCACCAGAATATTGCAAAGTTCAGGATTTCAGAGTTTCACAGACGGCAAACAGGCATCAATCTGTGACAGCAACTTGTGGCTGTAAAGTACTCTTTGGAGTTAGATAATGGCAACAAAGATCAACGCGTTTCTCCCTCTACAGGGCTTTCTCAAGAAACGCGTTGATGTTTAAGTTAGGCAACTTAACAAAAAACAAATATATACCCATTTCAATTATTTATTTTTACCAGTGAAACCAATATAACATCTCAACATTCACAAATATACATTTCTGACATTCAAAAACAAAACAAAAACAAATCAGTGACAATATAGCCACCTTTCTTTGCAAGGACACTCAAAAGCCTGCCATCCATGGATTCTGTCAGTGTTTTGATCTGTTCACCATCAACATTGCGTGCAGCAGCAACCACAGCCTCCCAGACACTGTTCAGAGAGGTATACTGTTTTCCCTCCTTGTAAATCTCACATTTGATGATGGACCACAGGTTCTCAATGGGGTTCAGATCAGGTGAACAAGGAGGCCATGTCATTAGATTTTCTTCTTTTATACCCTTTCTTGCCAGCCACGCTGTGGAGTACTTGGACGCGTGTGATGGAGCATGGTCCTGCATGAAAATCATGTTTTTCTTGAAGGATGCAGACTTCTTCCTGTACCACTGCTTGAAGAAGGTGTCTTCCAGAAACTGGCAGTAGGACTGGGAGTTGAGCTTGACTCCATCCTCAACCCGAAAAGGCCCAACAAGCTCATCTTTGATGATACCAGCCCAAACCAGTACTCCACCTCCACCTTGCTGGCGGACTGGAGCTCTCTGCCCTTTACCAATTCAGCCACGGGCCCATCCATCTGGCCCATCAATACTCACTCTCATTTCATCAGTCCATAAAACCTTAGAAAAATCAGTCTTGAGATATTTCTTGGCCCAGTCTTGACGTTTCAGCTTGTGTGTCTTGTTCAGTGGTGGTCATCTTTCAGCCTTTCTTACCTTGGCCATGTCTCTGAGTATTGCACACCTTGTGCTTTTGGGCACTCCAGTGATGCTGCAGCTCTGAAATATGGCCAAACTGGTGGCAAGTGGCATCTTGCCAGCTGCACGCTTGACTTTTCTCAGTTCATGGGCAGTTATTTTGCGCCTTGGTTTTTCCACACGCTTCTTGCGACCCTGTTGACTATTTTGAATGAAACGCTTGATTGTTCGATGATCACGCTTCAGAAGCTTTGCAATTTTAAGAGTGCTGCATCCCTCTGCAAGTTGCCTAATAATTATGCACACTTGATATACGGTGTTGATGTCATTAGACCACACCCCTTCTCATTACAGAGATGCACATCACCTAATATGCTTAATTGGTAGCAGGCTTTCGAGTCTATACAGCTTGGAGTAAGACAACATGCATAAAGAGGATGATGTGGTCAAAATACTAATTTGCCTAATAATTCTGCACACAGTGTAGTATGCACGAATCACTTTATCACTAAGTACTTCACTTCATTGATATATTTTTGCACATTATTAATAATTTGAAACATTTTTATATGTCCCATTACTACTTATATCTAATAGTTTGCTACACTTTGGTTCACTTTAGTTTACACCTTTAGCTACAGCGCTCCTGTTTAACACTAATCTCTGTCTACTCTATTTACCTATATTAGGGACTTTTTAGGTATATCAGGAGTTTGGTGCCTTTACCCTGCGCTTTTTAAACCACACTTTAGGTTTTTAGGATACAGAACAACACTGTCTGCCATGTAAGTTCAAGTGTATTCTTATTTGAAAAGTAGCATAAAAAAGTCCCAACAACTATTCTGTCTGAGAAAAAGATGGCATAGGAGGCAAAGCTTCAGAAATTCACACAATCTTGATTCAGTGGGAGTATCTTTTCTTTTGCTACTATGACATTTCTATATGCCAACTCTCTTCTCTCACCACCATCATTTTAATAATTGCTGTTACAAACTAATGCAGGAGGCCTAGTTTTATGGTGCCACAGGCACAATGGCTGCCGTAAGGTAAGTTTCCATGAAAATGTAATGCTAAACACTGTTTTTAAACTGGATTTATTATCATTATGGACAGCCTAGCGCTTTCATCGTGCCAGTATTTCTTTAAAGGGACAGTCTACACCAGAATTTTTATTTTTTTAAAAGATAGATAATCCCTTTATAAATATTACCCATTTCCCAGTTTTGCATAACCAACACAATTATAATAATATACTTTTAACCTCTGTGATTATCTTGTATCTAAGCCTCTGCAAACTGCCCCTTTATTTCTGTTCTTTTGACAGACTTGCAGTCTAGCCAACCAGTGCCTGCTCCCAGATAACTTCACGTGCACGAGCACAGTGTTAACTATATGAAATATGTGAACTAACACCCTCTAGTGGTGAAAAACTGTTAAAACGCATTCTGAAAAGAGGTGGCCTTCAAGGCCTATGCAATTTGCATATGAACCTCCTAGGTTAAACCATTAACTAAGAATACCAAGAGAACAAAGCAAAATTGGTGATAAAAGTAAATTGGAAAATTGTTTAAAAATACATGCTCTATCTGAATCATGAAAGTTTATTTTGGCCTAGACTGTCCCTTTAAATTAGGGAATGTGGAATGATAATGTGCATAGAGAGCATGTTTGTTAATGCCTTTTCCTTAACAAACATGTTCTCTATTGCAAAAGATATAGCCAAATACTTGCTGTATTAAACTGCTGTTAGTGCATCAGGTATTAGAATGAAATGTACTAAAATTAAAGATTCAAATTACATTTTTGGGCATGGATTAAAGACAAACTTATTTGCAGTAAAGATCATTGACTTGCATGTAAAAACATTCAAAAGTAAATTACATCTAATTAGGGACATATATTAATGGGCTCCATTGGCTGTTCTGTAAAGTTGGGGGGGGGGTGTCAAAAAAATGCAGTCTTTAAAGTTGCACCCACTTTATAGTATACTGGGCTAAGTAGTAGGGTAAAAACTGCCCCTCACTGTCTCTAGTATGTCATGGCCCCAAATAAACAAAATGTCCTATGGTATCTAAGTGTTAGGAATAGGACGTTTGTTTCAATTAAATAAAATACAAACGGCTAGATTTAGAGTTTTGTCGGTAACGACCCGCGTAGCTAACGCTGGTTTTTTTTCCCCCGCACCTTTTAAATACCGCTGGTATTTAGAGTTCAAAGAAGGGCTGCGTTAGGTTCCAAAAAGGGAGCGTAGAGCATAATTTACTGCCACTGCAACTCTCAATACCAGCGGTGCTTACGGAAGCGGCCAGCTTAAAAAACGTGCTTGTGCACGATTCCCCCATAGGAAACAATGGGGCAGTTTGAGCGGAAAAAAAACCTAACACCTGCAAAAAAGCAGCATTCAGCTCCTAACGCAGCCCCATTGTTTCCTATGGGGAAACACTTCCTAAGTCTGCACCTAACACCCTAACATGTACCCAGAGTCTAAACACCCCTAACCTTACACTTATTAACCCCTAATCTGCTGCCCCCGCTATCGCCGACACCTGCATATTTTTTTTAACCCCTAATCTGCCGCTCCGTACACCGCCGCAACCTACGTTATCCCTATGTACCCCTAATCTGCTGCCCCTAACACCGCTGACCCCTATATTATATTTATTAACCCCTAATCTGCCGACCCCAACGTCGCCGGTACCTACCTACAATTATTAACCCCAAATCTGCCGACCGGACCTCGCCGCTACTCTAATAAATGTATTAACCCCTAAAGCTAAGTCTAACCCTAACCCTAATACCCCCTAAATTAAATATAATTTAAATCTAACGAAATAAATTAACTCTTATTAAATAAATTATTCCTATTTAAAGCTAAATACTTACCTGTAAAATAAATCCTAATATAGCTACAATATAAATTATAGGATTCTATCAGCCAATTGGAATTAAGGTAGGAAAATTCTGATGGAATCAGCCAATCATATTCAAGTTCAATCCGATTGGCTGATCCTATCAGCCAATCAGATTGAGCTCGCATTCTATTGGCTGTTCCGATCAGCCAATCGGAATTCGAGGGACGCAATCTTGGATGACGTCCCTTAAAGGAACCTTCACTCGGTTTTAGGACGTTGGAAGAAGAGGATGGATCCGCGCCGGAGGTCTTGAAGATGGGGCCGCTCGTCATCGGATGGAAGAAGATAGAAGATGCCTCTTGGATGAAGATGTCTACCGGTCCGGATCTCCTCTTCTGCCCGGATAGGATGAAGACTTCTGCCCGATGATGGACTTCTTCAGCCGCCGCTTGGATCAAGACTTCAGCCGGA
Source organism: Bombina bombina (assembly GCF_027579735.1). Classification (NCBI taxonomy): domain Eukaryota; kingdom Metazoa; phylum Chordata; class Amphibia; order Anura; family Bombinatoridae; genus Bombina; species Bombina bombina. Next base: position 925,574,852 of record NC_069503.1, on the reverse strand, counting down.
GGATGGACGTCTTCAGCCCCCGCTTGGGCTTGGATCAAGACATCGGAGCCTGGACGGATCGGTGATACCCGGCGTGGTGAAGATAAGGTAGGAAGATCTTCAGGGGCTTAGTGTTAGGTTTATTTAAGGGGGTTTGGGTTAGATTAGGGGTATGTGGGTGGTGGGTTGTAATGTTGGGGGGTATTGTATGTTTTTTTTACAGGCAAAAGAGCTGAATTCTTTGGGGCATGCCCCGCAAAAGGCCCTTTTAAGGGCTGGTAAGGTAAAAGAGAGCTTTTCTATTTTAATTTTAGAATAGGGTAGGGCATTTTTTTGGGGGGGGCTTTGTTATTTTATTAGGGGGCTTAGAGTAGGTGTAATTAGCTTAAAATTGTTGTAATATTTTTCTATTGTTTGTAAATATTTTTTTATTTTTTGTAACTTAGTTCTTTTTTATTTTTTGTACTTTAGTTAGTTTATATAATTGTATTTATTTGTAGGTATTGTATTTAATTAATTTATTGATAGTGTAGTGTTAGGTTTAATTGTAGATAATTGTAGGTATTTTATTTAATTAATTTATTGATAGTGTAGTGTTAGGTTTAATTGTAACTTAGGTTAGGATTTATTTTACAGGTAATTTTGTAATAATTTAACTAGGTAACTATTAAATAGTTATTAACTATTTAATAGCTATTGTACCTGGTTAAAATAAATACAAAGTTGCCTGTAAAATAAATATTAATTCTAAAATAGCTACAATATAATTATAATTTATATTGTAGCTATATTAGGGTTTATTTTACAGGTAAGTATTTAGCTTTAAATAGGAATAATTTATTTAATAAGAGTTAATTTATTTTGTTAGATTTAAATTATATTTAACTTAGGGGGGTGTTAGGGTTAGGGTTAGACTTAGCTTTAGGGGTTAATACATTTATTAGAGTAGCGGTGAGGTCCGGTCGGCAGATTAGGGGTTAATAATTGTAGGTAGGTGGAGGCGACATTGGGGGTGGCAGATTAGGGGTTAATAAATATTATGTAGGTGTCGGAGGTGTTAGGGGCAGCAGATTAGGGGTACATAGGGATAATGTAGGTGGCGGCGGTGTGCGGTCGGCAGATTAGGGGTTAAAAAAATTTAATAGGGTGGCGGCGATGTGGGGGGGCCTTGGTTTAGGGTGCATAGGTAGTTTATGGGTGTTAGTGTACTTTAGAGCACAGTAGTTAAGAGCTTTATGAACCGGCGTTAGCCCAGAAAGCTCTTAACTCCTGGCTTTTTGCTGCGGCTGGAGTTTTGCCATTAGATTTCTAACGCTCACTTCAGCCAAGACTCTAAATACCGGCGTTAGAAAGATCCCATTGAAAAGATAGGATACGCAAATGGCGTAAGGGGATCTGCGGTATGGAAAAGTCGCGGCTGGAAAGTGAGCGTTAGACCCTTTCCTGACTGACTCTACATATCAGCGGTAGCCCAAAACCAGCGTTAGGAGCCTCTAACGCTGGTTTTGACGGCTAATGCCAAACTCTAAATCTAGCCGATAATCTAATGTACTCATTTTTATGCAGTATAAAATATGATTACCATTAAAGGGACACTAAACCAAAGGGTAAATATAAGCCTCCAATAAGAAAGCGCTATCCATGGTGATGAACCTAAAATGGCCTGGCTGCTTAGATTTACATTCCTGCTTTTAAAATAAAGATAGCTAGAGATCGAAGAAAAATTGATAATAGGAGTAAATTAGAAAGTTGATTAAAATGTCATGCTCTATCTGAATCATGAAAGAAAAAATTTGGGTTCAGTGTCCCTTTAAATATAATTAGCTGCAATACAGTTTAAACCTTAGTTTCTATTTTCTATTTAAAGGGACATTAAAACACTACATATATTTCATGCACTCACCTCTAATCATGGTTGCTGCCTAGGTTACGCTGCAGGTATCCGAAAGAGAGTTACTGCACACGTGCAAACAGGTCAGCACAGGAATGTAGAGAAATATTAAAAAAATGGCTGCAACCATGACTACAGGGAAGCAGGGAATAACCTCAATAATATGTTTATAAAATGTATTTAATGTTTAATTTCCCTTTAAATTAATAGTATTCTAACAATCTGGCTTTGGGTTATATATGTGTAAGTGCATGTTTAAAGCAGTCTGTTTAAAATGTAATACCTATGTCTATTAGTGGAACTATTTAGACACTGCTATTTCTACAGAGATAACCTAGGATGTGTGAGGAATTCTTAAGTACAAAGATCCCTCTTGTCTTTAATGAAGACACTGAAGCTTTGAAGAGCAGCAGGGTCGGGATCCTTTATATTCCAGTCTGTTGTGTGTTTGAGGCTTGTTTTATTCTTTATACCTCACATTAATGGGTTTGCTTACTTTCCCATTTGTTGGAAGTCATGAGCTTGGCTTCCTGCTGCTGGTTTTATTGCTTCGGTGTATGGTATATTTAACATTTACCATTTGTTGCAGGGTGAAGCAGCACTAAATTACTAAACTATCCTAGACCAATGCACCTTGTTTCTATTTATTGCATTATTTGTATGTGCATTTATATATATTTCTGATTTGTAAAACATTCACTTTTGTAATGTTTCTCATAAAGAACAAGCACGTTTAGAATTCATAAGATGGTAATAGTTGTGTTTGTTTACAATCACTCTTATTAAATGTAAAGTTGAACTTAAAATTCCAGACTCTATTAGTATTTATTGCTTCTCTATAACTTTGGATAAGCTACAAAATGAACATTTCCACTTGTCTGTGTGATCCTTTACAGTATTTTACTAGTTTTTATTTTACAATACCTCAAGAAGGGCCTGACACTTTGTAATTGTTTTCACATTAAATGAGGGTTTTATTATGTGTCATTGTTGCATTGATGTATTTTTGTTCACAAAAATGTTATTGAATTCACTGACACACAGAGAAATGCACCTCACTGTGTACTGAGGATTGACACACAAAATGTTTTAATTAAAATAACAGTATAAGTTGTGTGCTTCTTACTACTGTTCTTAGGTTAATGGGTATTTTCTACTAATTTCCAATTAGCAGGAAGTGCCCATCAGCCAATGAGCAATACTAGGAAGTACACAACTGAAACAGGTGCATTAGTTGCATTTTAAACTTAATAATTATTTTTGTTTTTCTGTCAGTATTAATTAACACATGGAGAACCTAATCATTAAAGACTATACATGTGCACAGCGGAAAAATTTGTTTCGTACCGATTCAGATTTTTTCGAATTCGGCTACATTCGAATGAATTAGTTTCGGATTCATACGGATTTGAATAAATTCAGATGCATTTGTTTCGGATTTGATTTGTAAATTCGGAAGTTCGGTATGTGTTATGTTGATTCAGATGGTTCCATGTTACATAAACGGAATTATTTCACTGTTCTATCTCACTAAATTTCACTAAATTTTATTTTTATACTGAATTGTTATTAGTCCATGGCCATTCAAATATAACAAATAAATCCAAACTAATTCGGATTTATTCGTTACAAATGCATTCGGATTAGTTTAGTTTCGTTGCTAGGGTAATTCGTAAATTGGAATTGATTCGAATCTCCGAATTTGGCCGAATTTCGACTCGGAACGAATGAAATGCACATGTCTAGTAAAGACAAACAGCTTTCCTATATATGTGACATTAATATATTTATATTACCAATGCTGCTCTCTATATCAAGTTGTGGTGCTGCAAAAATATTTGTATTAATCCTGCTGCTCCCTATATCAAGTTGGGGTTCAGTAAATATTTATTAATATTACCAATGCTGCCCTCTATATCAAGTTGTGGTTCAGTAAATATTTATTAATATTACCAATGCTGCCCTCTATATCAAGTTGTGGTTCAGTAAATATTTATTAATATTACCAATGCTGCCCTCTATATCAAGTTGGGGTTCAGTAAATATTTATTAATATTACCAATGCTGCTTTCTATATCAAGTTGTGGTTCAGTAAATATTTATTAATATTACCAATGCTGCCCTCTATATCAAGTTGTGGTTCAGTAAATATTTATTAATATTACCAATGCTGCTCTCTATATCAAGTTGTGGTTCAGTAAATATTTATTAATATTACCAATGATGCTCTCTATATCAAGTTGTGGTTCAGTAAATATATATTAATATTACCTATGCTGCTCTCTATATCAAGTTGTGGTTCAGTAAATATTTATTAATATCACCAATGCTGCTCTCTATATTAAGTTGTGGTTCACTAAATATTTATTAATTTTACCAATACTGCTCTCTATATTAAGTTGTGGTTCAGTAAATATATATTTATATTACCAATGCTGCTCTCTATATCAGGTTGTGGTTCAGTAAATATTTATTAATATTACCAATGCTGCTTTCTATATCAAGATGTGGTTCACTAAATATATATTAATATTACCAATGCTGCTCTCTATATCAAGTTGTGGTTCAGTAAATATATACAGGTGGCCCTCGTTTTACAACGGTTCAATTTACACCGTTTCAGAATAACAACCTTTTTTTCCAGTCATGTGACTGTTATTGAGAAGCAGTGCATTTATTAAAATAGCCAGCAGGTGGAGCTGTCCGCTTGTGTTGCAGCAAAGCCAAGCAAGCTGAAATTAATCAGTTTAACCAGACCTGAGCTATCAAGCAGATTTCAAAGGAACAAGGTCTTCCTGTCTACAAATCAGTCCAGATAGGAATGCATAGAAAGAACTGTTTGCAGAAAAATGCAAGTGAAGTCTGTGTTGTGTGATTATTTTATTAGGTTTATAATGCTGTTTAGCAAATGTTTTTGTTTATTTAACTTAGTTTAATGATATATTCTGTGTTGTGTGATTATTTAATTAGGTTTATAATGCTGTTTAGCATTTAAAGTCTTTATTTCAAAGCTTTAAAAATAATGTATTAGATGTTATTTATGACAATTTTGAGAGGGGCCTGGAACCTATCTCCCTCACTTCCCATTGACTTACATTATAAACTGGGTTTCAATTTACAACGGTTTCGATTTACAACCATTCCTTCTGGAACCTAACCCTGGCATAAACTGAGGGCTACCTGTATTAATATTACCAATGCTGCCCTCTATATCAAGTTGTGGTTCAGGAAATATTTATTAATATTACCAATGCTGCTCTCTATATTAAGTTGTGGTTCAGGAAATATTTATTAATATTACCAATGCTGCCCTCTATATGAAGTTGTGGTTCAGTAAATATTTATTAATATCACCAATGCTGCTCTCTATATCAAGTTGTGGTTCAGGAACTATTTATTAATATTACCAATGCTGCCCTCTATATCAAGTTGGGGTTCAGTAAATATTTATAAATATCACCAATGCTGCTCTCTATATCAAGTTATGGTTCAGGAAATATTTATTAATATCACCAATGCTGCTCTCTATATCAAGTTGTGGTTCAGTAAATATTTATTAATATTACCAATGCTGCTCTCTATATCAAGTTGTGGTTCAGTAAATATTTATTAATATTACCAATGCTGCTCTCTATATCAAGTTGTGGTTCAGTAAATATTTATTAATATTACCAATCCTGCTCTCTATATCAAGTTGTGGTTCAGTAAATATTTATTAATATTACCAATGCTGCTCTCTATATCAAGTTGTGGTTCAGTAAATATTTATTAATATTACCAATGCTGCTCTCTATATCAAGTTGTGGTTCAGTAAATATTTATTAATATTACCAATGCTGCTCTCTATATCAAGTTGTGGTTCAGTACATATATATTTATATTACCAATGCTGCTCTCTATATCAAATATTTTTGCAGCATCACAACTTGATATAGAGAGCAGCATTGGTAATATAAATATATTAATGTCACATATATAGGAAAGCTGTTTGTCTTTACTTATTTATAGCACTGCAGTGACATGAGGTTAGGTCAGTGGCTGGTGAGGCATTGGCTATTATCAGAGCCAGATAAACACACATAGGGACCCGATAGAGGTAGTTTAAATTTACCACCCCCTCAGTACATCACAAAGTCTCAGTGCCAAATGTTTAAAAGCTCTTTTTCTTGCAAGCTGCAACTGCATCCCCTCTTTCCTGATTGGTCTAACTGTGCAGTCTGCCTAATGCAGTGCAGAGTAGACTGGGTAAAGGCTGAAGACACACCCTCTCCCAATGAGGCAGATATGATAGCTGCCTCACCTGGGGCTTTTTCATGATTGGCCTAATTATGTCATATGACACCTGACCTGTCAGACAGTGGGTCCACGCTCCATCCAGCACCATCTAAGAGGTTGCACAATCAAAGGAGGCTGCGCTCATCATTGTTTCTCTCCCTGTATTTGCAGTGAAGCTCAGACATTTGGTGAGTTTTATTTTTATTATTATTTTCATTTTACTTTCACATTTTATTTTCTATTTTCATGACAGGCAACTTTCCTGCCTCCTCTGACTGCATGTCCCTGTAGCACTGGTAAATCCTAGTGTTTCAAAAACGCTAGGCTTTACCATCACTTTAACATAGAGAGCAGGGGTAATATAAATACTTTTGCAGCAACACATCTTGATATAAACAGCATCATTGGTAATATTAATATATATTTCCTGAACCACAACTTAATATAGAGAGCAGCATTGGTAATATTAATAAATATTTACTGAACCACAACTTGATATAGAGAGCAGCATTGGTAATATTAATAAATATTTACTGAACCACAACTTAATATAGAGAGCAACATTGGTAATATTAATATATATTTACTGAACCATATATCAAGATGTGTTGCTGCAAATTACCCCTGCTCTCTATGTTAAAGTGATGGTAAAGCCTAGCGTTTTTGAAACACTAGGATTTACCAGTGCTACAGGGACATGCAGTCAGGGGAGGCAGGGAAGTTGCCTGTCATGAAAATAGAAAATAAAATGTGAAAGTAAAATGAAAATAATAATAAAAATAAAACTCACCAAATGTCTGAGCTTCACTGCAAAAACAGGGAGAGAAACAATGATGAGCGCAGCCTCCTTTGATTGTGCAACCTCTTAGATGGTGCTGGATGGAGTGTGGACCCACTGTCTGACAGGTCAGGTGTCATGTGACATAATTAGGCCAATCATGAAAAAGCCCCAGGTGAGGCAGCTATCATATCTGCCTCATTGGGAGAGGGCGTGTCTTCAGCTTTTACCCAGTCTACTCTGCACTGCATTAGGCAGACTGCACAGTTAGACCAATCAGGAAAGAGGGGATGCAGTTGCAGTTTGCAAGAGAACGAGCTTTTTAACATTTGGCACTGAGACTTTGTGATGTACTGAGGGGGTGGTGAATTTAAACTACCTCTATCAGGTCCCTATGTGTGTTTATCTTGCTCTGATAATAGCCAATGCCTCACCAGCCACTGACCTAACCTCATGTCACTGCAGTGCTATAAATAAATTGGACTTTCAGTCATGAAGTATAAAAAACTTCATGCTGAAAGTTCCTTTACTTGCCTTCAGTTTATGCTGAGCTGAGTGTCTCTGACCACCAACTGCAAAAAGCTATTTCTTCAATTAGGTGATGTTTCCACCTCTTAGCCAATAGCCATGTTTTCCTTTCAGCATTATACTGTATTGATAGCATGACTATTGGCTAAGAGATGGAAACACCACCTCATTGAAAAAATAGCGTTTTGCCATGGGTGTCTTGAGGCGCTCAGCTCAGCATAAACTGAGGGCAAATAAAGGAACTTTCAGCATAAAGTTTTTTATACTTCATGACTGAAAGTCCCCTTTATTTATAGCATTGGTAAATCCTAGTGTTTCCCAAATGCTAGGCTTTACCATCACTTTTAGTTGTGGTGATAAAAAATATTTATATTACCCCTCCCCTATATATCAAGTTGTGGTGATTAAAAACATCTGGAGTTAGGGGGGGCGGAGCCGGCTACAGAGGAGACAAGACGTACATCTCATGAGCTCCTGTAAAATTCTCTAACATCTTGCTTAATTGAGTGCACAATTTATATTTCCTAACTAATTTCTTGACCTGCACTCATGAAGAAGGGAAAGCAACCTTTATTTTTTATTTTTTATTATTAAAGAGAGAAAAGAGAAAGACTAACAAAACCTACTACTACTGGGGACTACTCCGTCTGATCTGACCACGAGACAGTAGTGTTTGCCTGACTTACAGCCACATCGTGATTCATACAGAACTCTTTCCAACTTAATCAAATATGGCTGATTTCTGCAAACAGGTCCTAGCATCTTTGGACAAATTTGGGGAAATGATGGACCGCAGTTTCCATGACTTACGGCTCATAGTCAGAGATCGGTCTAGAGGAGAGATCAGCTTAATACCTAAAATGGCGGCTGTCACAGATCTTATTGAGACCTCCCAGCTTCATGTTCAGGCACCAACCTCAGGGCTTAACATTTCACAGACTCACACGGAGTCTCTTACACATGAAACTTATCTGGGTACAGTAACGGATCTTACAATAGAGAGAGGTTGTGTCGCACCAGCTCAGCTTGACAAATATGTAAGCATCAGAGTCGAAGCTCCGCAATCCATTACTGCCTCATCGCAGACATGTAGCTTGCATTCCCTTATAGAGAGCTGGTATGATAGCTCTGATTGGATTTCTGCCACTACGGAATCTGCTCCCGATGCTGACAGTTCTACATCCTTAACAGAGACCGTTAACGCGCTGCAGCTGCCACTCTTTCCAACTAAGTGCATAGAGGGAGCCGGTAACACCGACTTGGGGTATCTGGAGAAAGTGACCTCAACAATACCCAGAATTCAGCCTGCTTGTCTGGAGCATTTATCGGGTGATCTCTCCTTTACAGTGAATTCTCTAAGTTCGTCCTGCTACACCTCACATCAGCTACAGAAGCCTAAAGACAGCTCTCCTCTCCTCAACGCAGCCGGAGTTATATATACTAAGGGGGATATGGTCTACCTGGAAGTGCACCCTCTACACATTATCGATAGTGTCTCTAACTTGCAGACGCTGGAGAGAGAGATTCTAATAACCCCAAGCACCACTCCGGACCAAATGTCAGGGGATCAGAAATACATATTGACTGATGTAGCTCGGTGCCATACAGATCGGAAATGTGATGCGGCTTATTCTGACAGCAGCTTCTGGATTCTATTTGAGTTGTTGGCCATGCCTAGGAACGAACAGCGGCAACCCTCCTTTACTTTATTGACAATGTCTAAGAGTCTATCCCCGTTAGGAGCAGTTGCTGCCCGCACTGACAGACTAGTAATCATGCCTACTGCTATCACGCTCCTCACTACCTCCATGTTCCAATTGCCGACAGTTGGAGTAGGCTAATCTAGTGACTCTGCTTCCTTTATGGACATGGAGGTTCTCTGAGTTTCTGTGTTGTGAAATCGTACATTTGCTAAATGGTTATGTTAATTTTCTCTGGGTTAACGTAGTGATATATAAATATAAATAGTTATTTCAGTTAATATATTGCTCTGCACTGATATGTTTCTGTTATGGGTGAAATATGTCATTTACTTGCTTACAATTTATCGTAGGTTTTGATTAATTATAAAAAGTGGCATTTTGTGATGAGCATTGCAATGGTACCATTGCTCAGTTATATTATCCTAGCCCTCCAGGGTATTATCATTATTATGGGAGGAATGGCGATGTTAGAGGGTAGTGAAATCTCGGCCACATTGCAATAACCTGTTTTAGGTTTCCCATGAAACTATCAAATAGCTCTAGATTATATATACCCTATTAAATCTGTTATAATTAGAAAACCTTAAGGATCAGAGTTATATAGGTGCATCTTCATAGTTCTTTGTCAGAGTATATGTGTGGTTGCCATCTTTAGTTTCCCTATGCCTATGTCCACACTTAGCCTATACAGAAGCACCTCTGTAATCTTTATACACAGATTTTGCACCTTTATAGTACATTTTAGGAGATAGAGCTTTAATATTTCCCCCCTGGACTCAACTATTTCTCATTGATAAGGAATGCTATCACTATATATATATATATATAGATACTCCTCATTCTTGCCACACTTTACTTATTCTAACTGTATTTACTGTTTTATACTGTATTAGTATCTCATGTTTGACTGTGTTATGTTATTTATTGCAAGCTCTTCTAGGGCTAGGCTTGAGTAACCTTTCCATATCTTCCCTGAAGCATAGCTATATTATAGACTAATAACTAATGTCGCAGGTTAGCCCTGGATAGCGTGGCTGTTATTGACCGTTGGAATCTTATACAACAGTATATGGTTATATATTTCTTTGAATAAGACTTAATTAGCTAGAAAGGACACTTCCACCCCCACAGGGATCTTGCATCTGGCTCCCAGAGACTTACGTTTCTGTGCATGTCTCAGTCTGACCCCTACAATTATAATGTGTTACTACTATACCATCATATATGTTTCAGGGGTGAATATGGTGTATCTCTAGTCAGAATTTTTGACACCTCAGCTGGTGTTTGGACAGGGTGCTTATTGCTTATTAGTTTTCTTTTTAAAGCCTTACCTATTGGGATTGAATGTTTTTGTGGTTATTACTGTTATTTAAAAGTATTATATACCTTTCTGCCTTTAAAAGCTGGTGTTTGGGCAAGATTATATTTATATTTATACTATGTTCACCTATATATTATTGACCTCAGGTGTCCACATGCCCACAAATCTGCTAAAGTATCCCAAGCTTATCCTAAATTTAAATCTTCCCTGCCAGGTGATACGATAACCCCTAGTGACATACTGCTAGCTGATTATCATGCCCTAATATTTAAGATCCATTCTCAGTTTGCATGATGTTCATTTACTCCCCTAGCTTAGCGCTGGACAATGCGGCTCCTGATATCTATCTGCTGCTTTTCATAGCACGCTATGTGCGTACTGTCTCTAATTAACTGGGACATTGGCAGAGAACGTTTCACCAGCCTTCTTGTATTCACACCTCCAGTTATTTGGACTACATTTATGTAGGCTATTTGAAGATTATTTCTACCAGGCCTCTCTTCTCCCTTTCCCGCTGGTACTGGCTGCCTGCGGGTCATATCCCTATTCACTTTACCTACATTGCCGACAGATGGCTCTTCCCCAGGAGAGGGGAGCTTGCTAAAGTCACCTACATCTCATGTATTTATCTCTATTCTCTTTTCTATATATCTTTAATTGGAATTACCATCACTTATGAGGAACCCAAAATTACACAGGTCGGACACCCTAGCTGGCTCCGCCCCCCCCCTCCCCCCTCTTTTATTTAGAGCGGCTCTGGTCCACTGATCTTCCCTCCCCTCCCTTAAAACAAAAACCCATGTTGCTAATCCCCCATATTGTGACACTTAGCCTAAAACAGATTAATCACTGGTAGATTGTTCTGCAATTGGGGGAATATTTCTATTTTTTATTTTTTTTCTAGCTGACGGGTTGAAAAAAACTTGAGGTTTCATTACAATATGTTCTTGACACTAATTTTTGTCACATATTATTACTCCATTCTATGATTATAGCTCCAGGTTTAATATGTTTTGCCTACCTAAGTGACTCTCTCTGTATAATGAAAAGTTCTCGCCTCTTAGTTCATAGCTTGGTTACAGAGTACTTACTAAACTTATGATGACGATATCTGTATTTTAATATCCGAGTTTATGCATATCTTTTCTATGAGCATTGTGTTATTGCTATTACTGACTCTGCTATATGTCAAGACGTATTTACTATGTTGATGTTCTTTTTTCTCTTACCTCAATAAAAAATTATTTAAAAAAAAAAAAAACATCTGGAGTTTGCACCTCTGCACCTGTTCCCTTGGCATGAGGAGTCTCACAATGTTCCACCTTATCTCCCATGTTATTTGAAGTGTATATGCTTCCAATGGGAGATATCATAAGGCAGCATGGCCTCAGTTACCACTGTTGAGCAGATGACACACAAATATACATCTCCTTCAAGCCAAACTCAAATGTTCCAGAAGAAACAGTAAATAAATGTATTACTGATCCCTTGGAATGGATGAGTATAAGTTGGTTGAGGCTAAACCCAGACAAAACAGAAGTATGTGATGGGTAGAGATAGTATGGTGATAACTAAGCTGCAGCAACATCAACAAATTGGTCTAGAATGAGGAGGATTAAAACTACAAACATCAAATCTAGTAAGAAATCTTAGTGTTATGCTTGACAGTCAACTTTTTCTGAAACATCACATATCAGCCACAGTACAAACCTCATTCTTTCATTTAAAGAATATAGGCATGATAAAGCACCTGATTCCTACAGAATATCTTCCCATGGCCATTCATGCATTGGTGACATCACCTTTGAACTACTGCAATGCTTTTTATTAAGGTATCCCAGAAAAAACTACCCCATCCTCTTCAGTTGATACAAAACTCTGCAGCAAAGCTTCTAACTGGTTAGCCAAAACCTTTCCATGTAACACCTATCCACCACTGTCTGCACTGTCTGGCAATAAAATGGTGCATACTATTTAAGATAGGCCAGCTATCCTACAAATCTCTGCATGATCAGGGACCAAGGTATTTAAAAGAATTACTAGTGCACTATGTCCCAACTCACACTCTTCAACCACCACATGCCCAGATGGTAAGAGTGAAAATAAGTCACAAAAAATTGCTTTGCAAGCTTTAAGCCATGCTGCCCCATCTATATGGAAAACTCTACCAAGCACAGCAAAAGATGACACTTCTCTGGACATTTTCAAACAAAAAGACTTGAGGTCTACCTGTTTACACAAACCTTTCAGGAAACAAATCTGTAACTTCTAACCCTCTTATGTAAATATCCCTTGTGTAAAGCATCTGAGTCCAACACAGAGAAAAGCACTATATAAGTTGTCATTATTATGATTATGCTGCTGCTCTCTATATTAAGTTGTGGTGCTGAAAAATATTTATATCACCCCTGCTGCTCTCTATATGAAGTTGTGGTGCTGAAAATATTTATATTACCCCTGCTACTCTCTCTATCAGTTTGTGGTGCTGAAAAATATTTTATTACCCATGCTGCTCTCTATATCAAGTTGTGGTGCTGAAAAAATATAATTTTTTTACTGAGGGTTAAAGGAAAGCAACATCACAGACAGAACAAAATGCAATGTATAAGAAACGGTACAGTATAGGATATCAAGACATATTGGGCTCCATGTACTAAGCAGCATTAGCTGCTTCAGTTCCCTTGCGGGCGGTTTCGCACACTCTCTGAGTTGGCAGAGAGAAATCACAACAATTTTGCTCAGAGAATTGACAGTTCCTTTTCTCATGCAACTGGTTGCATGAGAGAAGGAGGTGTAGTACACACTTGTCAGAGTGTGTATTTATACATACAGGCAGCAGACAATCCCGTATCCACTACTCATATGCAGCAAAGGCGTGCAGACAATTTCTCAGGCTGAAAAGCTTGTCTGCATACCGATTAGTACATGTCGGCCATTGTCTGTACAGTATAGATAAAACAATGAGGGTAAAAAAGAGAACCCTCATTTTTGCCTCCTAGAAGAAGCTGAGGTCACTCTTGGACTTCTTACACATCAGAAACAAGAATTAATAGGAGGTACAAATAATAATTAAAGGCCATTCATGGACCTTTTGTGAATGAAACATTAAACAGATACTGAAAACTGAAATTTGAGTATGCCAGCAATGCTATTTTAACAAACCATAATTTTTATATGGAAAATGGTTAGTTAAGCAAACAATTACATTAGGCAATTCTTTAAATATGCACCTGGTATTGCCAACACCGGGTGTCAATCTACATTAAAGGAAAATGTTACTTGCAGTGATGGGAAGAAATATTAAAGCCCAATTTGCAAGAAAATATAAGTTGACAATCATCAAGCTAATGTTTCACAGTAACTAGATACTTATAGAGGATTTACTGGGAATAGTTTAACACTACCTAACTTATAAAATTTAAATTTTATAGAACAGCAATCAATCAATAAACTACATGCTCTGTGTGGTTAGACTATAATATGACCGGCATAAGCTATATTACACAATAAGTACATATCTCATCAATACACAAGACACATATCAATACAAATCAATACGACACATATCAATACACAAGGCTCTAGGGAAAGTGTGCCTCCTAACTCACACGCCTGATTGAGATTGCCAAAAGATCTACTAAGATGTACTATGTCCTTCAGCTCTGGATAACAAAATTATGGTTGTCCCTCTGCAGCATATTAACAATAAACATCAGGATTTGTACAAAGTGATACATACCTAACTTTTTAAACATGTTATTGTGAGGGCAGATACATTCAATACACTACAGTATGTTAACATAAAACCATACTCAAAGCAAGTGCAGCATAACCATCTGAGCATGGATAGGGTTAAGAAGTTGATATAGGTTACATCAGATAAGTGCATTTGTTTTTCATGAAACGAATATCCGAACAAATGCATCAACTTAATTTAAAGAAAACAAAGAACATAGTAACATAGTAGATGAGGTTGAAAAAAGACAGAAATCCATACAGTTCAACCTATAAAAATATTAATATACTTACAAACAAATCTCCAGTTGAGCTTAAATTTATCTCATTGAAAAGGTGACCCATTTAACACAAGCAATCAAATCCCTGAATTATGTTTCTAGCCAGAAATGTATCTAAACCATTTTTAAATGTATCTAAGGTATTGGCATTTACTACCTCCTCAGGTAATGAGTTCCACAATTTGATTGCTCTTACAGTGAAAAGACATTTATATTGCAGGAGATTACATTTCCTTTACTCCAACCTTAAATTGTGACCTCTTGTCACAAACTATTTTCTTTGAATAAAAATATCTTCTGCCATCTCTGTATATAGGCCTTGAATATATGTATATAAAGTAATCATGTCACCTCTCAAGTGCCTTTTTTCTAGAGAAAACAGACCCAGTTTCGCAAACCTCTCCTCATAACTTAATTTTTTCGCGTCAATATAAACGTTACTAGAGGTCGGTGATCGAGTCTAAACATAGGGTAAGCCTATTTTCAATTCAGTTTATAGTTTTACTTGTGTTATTGCACTATGTGATTTCTTTTTTTCACAGGTACCACCTTCACTGGATCTCATTGGATTTTTATTAACTTTATTGGATCCTATCCCACATATTTTTAATTATTATTTTTATTTTTATATTTTTCATATATTTTTCATTTTTTTGTCATTTGGAGCTTTGGATATTCTCTCATCCACATTAAGATTTCACTTGGATACACAGGATATAGGATTTACTACACTTAGGACACTCCACAAGGATATTTAAAGACTATAATCATCACTTGGGACATTTTAATATCAAGTTATATCACTTGGGATTATTCCACTAATATCACGTATATATTGAATATGTTCTTTTTTGAAGGCTAACCTATACTGTTTTACTGTTTTTATATATATAGGGTACCCTAATATGTATGTATGTTATTAAATGTATTTTTAATCACACAATTATATATTGATACGTTAGCCTATGGTTTTTCTATATATAGCTATTTCTATTGAGTTTTTAGTGATCTCATTTTGGGAGCTTGTATCTTTTGAATGTTGGCGCTGTCTTTATATGTTTTTACTTCCTTAGAATCCTTTTGCAATTAATCTTTCATTTTCAATTTTGTTTAATTTTATTGCTTTTTTTACTTTCTTTATATATTTGGTATGTTGAGTCTGTACTATTTTTAATTTAACGCCCTATGTTTTTTCATAATTTCTCTTAACACATTTTTATTTAGCCACATTAGCGATTTATTTCTTTTACTTTTATAACCATGTGGTATGGGTTTAAATGTATATTTATTTAACAAAGTTTTAAATGTTATCCATCTATCCTCTGTATTTTTATTAGATAATACTTTGCCCCAATTTATGTTTCTTTAACTATTTCCTTAAATAATTGAATTTTGCTTTCTTAAAATTAAATGTCTTAGTTGAACCCTTATAATGTTGCTTATGGAAAGTGATTTCAAATGTTACCATGTTATGATCGTTGTTACCCAAATATTCTTTGACTTCTATGTTTGATATTATGGGGCCGATTTAGCAAGGGCCGAATGGCCCCTGATCCCCCTGTTTCCGTGGTCTTAAGACCGCTGCTCCTTAACTCGTCCCCTGCCTCTGGGCAGGGGGTGTTAATCAATCCAATCGTGTATGATTGGATTGATTAACACCCCCTGCTAGCGGCCGCGAGTCTGCAGGGGGCGACATTGCACAAGCAGTTCACCAGAAGGTGGATTAGTGTGATGGATCCCAGGGCCTGCATTAAAGGAGAAGGTCCTCTAGAACAGGCCCTGGGATTGTCTGCACTAAGCCTCCTATTAGCGCTGGACTCTGTGCAGAAGTGTTAGCATTAGTATGTATAAGGTGAACTTTTTCACTGGTAGCGAAGGAACATTTACATTTGTTTAATAGAAACTAATGTAAATGTTTCAAATTTTTTGGATGTGCACATGTCTAGTCTAAATACAAGGCCAATTATTATAAACAACCATTAGAAGATTTCTCCAATTGAAAGTATATTAATACATCAGTAATACACTGTTATTTGCAGCCATACCAGGCAATTAGTAAAATTAGCCAGGTTTAAACCTGTTTCGGAATTAACAGACAAATTACTGAAAAAATGGCAACCTAATATTGCTGAAAACTTACCCATTATCACTGAATTTGAAATATTTGAAATAGAGCAACATATTGTAAGATTGTTCACCAGGTCCATAGACCTTCAAATATAAAACAAGCAAAATAATAGTGTTCAGCAGAGCATAATTCTTAGAAACACACCCAAACTAAAAAGAGATAGAGTGGCACCCGTAATGGTATGGGCTTCAAGTTTTTTTTTAACAGTATATGGTTATAACCTCTTATGGGCTTAAATGAATTTAGTTCTTTGTGTATTTATATGCTATGCAGTATTTACAACTCTATAATAAAATCAAACCAAATCAATATGTTGTGCAGTCTTCACAAATCAGTAATAAAATCTAAATCACATAATATGCATATACTAAGCGTGTGTCAGGTCTAAAATCTATTTAATCACAATGTAATTATTAATAATGAATAAAATTATATAATAAACAACATTTAGAAATAAAATAAAATGCAAGCTTGCTTATATTTATGTTGTGGCCACATTTATTTAAAAAGTTTCCAAGTTCATTGAAAGCTTAAAGGGACAGTAAACCTCAAAAATAATGTTATATAATTCTGCACATATTAGCGCAATCTTTATAAAATGTAATATTCCCTTTAAAAAAAAAAAACGGCTGTTTTACAGACCCGCTCTCTGTGCTCTTCTGAGCGGGTCTGTTTTATTCACACAGCGCATCGGGCCAGCTGTATAGTCACAGCCCGGCCCGACCGCGCCATAACACTAAGTGCAGCTCGCTCCTGCTCTGTCTGACAGCAGGAGCGAGCTGCACTTAGTGTTATGGCGTGGTCGAGCCGGGCTGTGACTATACAGCTGACCCGATGAGCTGTGTGAATAAAACAGACCCGCTCAGAAGAGCACGCTTTCCCCATAGACATCAATGGGGAGAAGGTGTCTGAAAAAAACCTAACACCTGCGATCGCGGAAAGAAAAGCTCCATAACGCAGCCCTATTGAAGTCTATGGGGAAAAGAAAAGTTATTTTTAAACCTAACACCCTAACATAAACCCTGAGTCTTAACACCCCTAACCTGCTGCCCCCAACATCACCGACACCTACATAATGTTATTAACCCCTAATCTGCCGCTCACGATATCGCCACCACCTAAATAAAGCTATTAATCCCTAATCTGCTTCTCCCGATATTGCCGCCACTATACTAAAGTTATTAACCCCTATTCCGCCGCATCCCAACATCGCTGCCACTATATTAAAGTTATTAACCCCTATTCCACCGATCCCCGACATCGCCGCAACTAAATAAAGTTATTACCCCTAAACCTCTGGCCTCCCACATCACTACCACTAAATAAACCTCTTCAATCTTCATCCCGTGGCAAAGTCCTCATCCGAGTGCCGAGAAGTCTTCATCCAGGCAGCCTCTTCAATCTTCATCCAGGCGGCATCTTCAATCTTCATCCCAGCGGCAAAGTCCTCATCCAAGTGGCGAGAAGTCTTCATTCAGACAGCCTCTTCAATCTTCATCCAGGTGGCATCTTCTATCTTGATCCCGGTGGCGCGGAGCGGCTCCATCCTGAAGACATCCGGCACGGAGCATCCTCTTCATATGGTCGCCGCCGTACACTGAATCTTCAATACAAGGTACGCAATTCAAGATGGCGTCCCTTGCATTCCTATTGGCTGAAAATTTTAAATCAGCCAATAGGATTTAAGCAGATCTCATTCTATTAGCTGATTCAAATCAAATAGTGCTCTTGCAAATGGATAACATTATTGCAAAACTGCTGCCATATAGTGCTCTAGACCAGGGTTATTCAAACCACGGGTCGGGACCCATTACTGGGTCACAGCACCATGTTTACTGGGTCACGACTTGAGTGTGTGTGTGTGATGTCTGGCTTGGAATCACAAATATAATTTATTATCAGGATTCTCAGCAGCAGAACTTGGTAAGTAGGAGGTGTGTATCACAAATCTACCTTGCTGCCACAAAGTGAAAAGTAACAGCAGTGGTAAATGAGTGAATTATTATAATAATTATTGCTGAAAAGTAAGCAATAATTATAACAAAAGGAAGGAGAAGTTCAATTAAACAGAAAACTATTTCTAAAAACTAAACTGATCCTGTCTTACAGCAGGAGGCTGTGTAATTCAATTCCCCTGTAGCTAGAACAGAATCTCCTGTTACTTCACAGGGCTGGTTCAAGCTGCAGTTATGTGTGACTCTGTGCAGGCTGAGTCTTTGGTTCAGTGTAGGTAAAGTTCCTACCACAGTGTGCAGGAGGCTCTGTGTGTGAGCACTGTTCAGGAGAGAGGAGTGTGAGCGGCCAAACAGCCCGGTGCCTGTTACGTCACAGGAGGGCGTGGCCTAATGCCGGTTCTCGGCGTGAACAAAGTGTGCTTCCTATACAGCGTGTGGCACACACAGTTGATAAAGTAAGTCCTGGAGTAGGGGAGCCCAGGGGTCTGGTGTTAGAGAAGTCCCAATAGGTAAGGGGAGAATCACAAGAAGTTAGTGATGCAATCCGGATGAGAATACACTTATTCCGTTTTCCTTTAAGGTGATCTCCAGGTAGCTAGGAAATGTAAGTAAAGTTGTAGAATGTCCAGAAGACTTGGAAGTAATAAATATAGCTGAGTAAATAGGCACCAGTAGGTAGCGATACAGTGAGACTTCTGATTGAGAGCAGCCTGTCAGCACCTCACAGCAGGGAAACAAACCAGTGTCTGGAAACAAAATACTAAGCACCTGTCTGATTTTGATTGACAGGATTTATAGAGGAAGAGGGAGGAGACATGGAAAGGGGGAAACCTGACAGTGTGCGCTGTAGGAATGTGTGTTTGGTGTGTTATATGAGAGTGTGAGTGCTGCATGAGAGTTTGTGTGGTGTGTGTGTTATATGAGAGTGTGTGTGTTGTATGAGAGTGTATGTGGTGTGTGTGTGTGTTATATGATAGTGTGTGTATTGTTTAAGAGTGTATGTGGTGTGTGTGTTATATGAAAGTTTGTGTGGTGTGTGTGTGCTGTATGAAAGTGTATCTGGTGTGTGTGTGTTATATGACTGCATGTGTTTGGATGAGAGTGTTTGTGGTGTGTGTGTTGGATGAGTGTGTGTGGTGTATATGTGTGACATGTGTGTGTGTTATATGACTGTGTGTGTTGGATGAGAGTGTTTGTGGTGTGTGTGTTGGATGAGTGTGTGTGGTGTATATGTGTGACGTGTGTGTGTGTTATATGACTGTGTGTGTTGTATATGAGAGTTTGTGTGTGTATGTGTGTTAAATCCTATTACAATACTTGCAAGTTTGACTACAATCAGGAATAAAGTATGGTCATATTTTAGCTACTATTTTGTATATTACTTCAGAAATGTTCAGACCAAGTATAAAAATAGGGCCGCAAAGGTATGTGGTATAATGGCACTGGGTCTTGGGAAAAAAAAGTTTGAAGAACCCTGCTCTAGACTTTGCAACAATGAATAAAAATTGATTATAGAAGTAAATTAGAAAGTTGTTTAACCCCTTCCTGCTGGTACTAATTTGTTACATCGGAACCAATGTAAAAAAATTAGTAAAAAATTTAAATCATGTGATTGTACATGCGATCACGTGATTTCAATTATAGGATCGGGTTTGGGGGGGTACCTATGACACTAGGCATGCCCTCCAGTCAACGATCCCAGTTAGGATGCCGTAGCTGCTTCAGTACAATCCATGCCGTCCTAATGGTGCTAAAGCCCAGAGCAGTTAGGATGACATTCAACGTCCTAACTGCGTTAAGGGGTTAAAATCATTATTTAAATAAATGTGTATTTTTAACTTTTGGCATATTTTTCTTTTAGGAAAAGATTTGGTGTATAGGATATAAATATCCCATAGAAGACAGTAGCCAAGGCTTTTTGTTTTACAGTAGTGCGTAATTCAACATTGCACTATGTAAAAATATTTTAGAAATTGATGGCTTTTTTAATATTGTATTTTTATGGCAGCTATACATTTTCACTGCACTGTACATGTTCAGTTTTTATATTTTGCGACAACACTGTATTAAAAGTTCTACATATATTAGAAGTAAACCCATTCAGTACGGTGTAAACTTACTTACATGTCTATTATAATCGCGCTATACAAAATGTGTTGTTTGGTGTAGTGCAATTGCAATAGAAATGTATCAGAGTAAGTTTATGTCTCACAGGTTACATTAGCAAATAAATATAAGAATTTTCAGTATTTCAACCAAAATATGTATCTATAAGTGATGCTGAAGGGATTCAATACTTCATTTTTAGAAGACAACCATTTGGACCTTTGTTTGGTGAGGATTTTCAGGCTTTTTCTCTCAAGTGTTTGAAATGCATATTAGTGCAACTTTGTAGTTTTGTAGATTATTTTGTAAAGTTATAACTATGTGATTGACAGATAGATTGCATTTGTCTGTTTTAGCCTTATATAATGTCTATTGTGTGTTGTCCTCTTACAACTTGTTATAGTTTAATGGCCTATGATATGAATAGTAGTTTGCTACTTTTTAATATACAAATACAATTTACAAACAATATTTTTTTTATTTTTTTTAATTAACAAGAAATTGAGATTAATTTGAGATTGAAACATTTTTATTATTTTCTAAGGCCTAGATTTGGAGTTTGGCGGTAGCCGTGAAAACCAGCGTTAGAGGCTCCTAACGCTGGTTTTAGGCTACCGCCGGTATTTGGAGTCACTCAAAATAGGGTCTAACGCTCACTTTCCAGCCGCGACTTTTCCATACCGCAGATCCCCTTACGTAAATTGCGTATCCTATCTTTTCAATGGGATTTTTATAACTCCGGTATTTAGAGTCGTTTCTGAAGTGAGCGTTAGACATCTAACGAGAAAACTCCAGCCGCAGGAAAAAAGTCAGTAGTTAAGAGCTTTCTGGGCTAACGCCGGTTTATAAAGGTCTTAACTACTGTGCTCTAAAGTACACTAACACCCATAAACTACCTATGTACCCCTAAACCGAGGTCCCCCCACATCGCCGACACTCGAAAAAAAATTTTTAACCCCTAATCTGCCGACCGCCACCTACGTTATCCTTATGTACCCCTAATCTGCTGCCCCTAACACCACCGACCCCTGTATTATATTTATTAACCCCTAATCTGCCATCCTCAACGTCGCCTCCACCTGCCTACACTTATTAACCCCTAATCTGCCGACCGCAAAGCGCCGCCACCTACGTTATCCTTATGTACCCCTAATCTGCTGCCCCTAACACCGCCGACCCCTATATTATATTTATTAACCCCTAATCTGCCCCCCTCAACGTCGCCTCCACCTGCCTACACTTATTAACCCCTAATCTGCCGACCGGACCTGAGCGCTACTATAATAAAGTTATTAACCCCTAATCCGCCTCACTAACCCTATAATAAATAGTATTAACCCCTAATCTGCCCTCCCTAACATCGCCGACACCTAACTTCAATTATTAACCCCTAATCTGCCGACCGAATCTCGCCGCTATTCTAATAAATGTATTAACCCCTAAAGCTAAGTCTAACCCTAATACTAACACCCCCCTAAGTTAAATATAATTTACATCTAACGAAATTAATTAACTCTTATTAAATAAATTATTCCTATTTAAAGCTAAATACTTACCTGTAAAATAAACCCTAATATAGCTACAATATAAATTATAATTATATTATAGCTATTTTAGGATTAATATTTATTTTACAGGTAACTTTGTATTTATTTTAACCATGTACAATAGCTATTAAATAGTTAAGAACTATTTAATAGCTAAAATAGTTAAAATAATTACAAATTTACCTGTAAAAGAAATCCTAACCTAAGTTACAAATAAACCTAACACTACACTATCAATAAATTAATTAACTAAACTACCTACAATTATCTACAATTAACCTAACACTACACTATCAATAAATTAATTAAATACAATTGCTACAAATAAATACAATTAAATAAACTAGCTAAAGTACAAAAAATAAAAAAGAACTAAGTTACAAAAAATAAAAAAATATTTACAAACATAAGAAAAATATTACAACAATTTTAAACTAATTACACCTACTCTAAGCCCCCTAATAAAATAACAAAGCCCCCAAAATAAAAAAATGCCCTACCCTATTCTAAATTACTAAAGTTCAAAGCTCTTTTACCTTACCAGCCCTGAACAGGGCCCTTTGCGGGGCATGCCCCAAGAAATACAGCTCTTTTGCCTGTAAAAAAAAACATACAATACCCAAGCCCCCCAACATTACAACCCACCACCCACATACCCCTAATCTAACCCAAACCCCCCTTAAATAAACCTAACACTAAGCCCCTGAAGATCATCCTACCTTGTCTTCACCTCACCGGGTATCACACCGATCCGTCCAGAAGAGCTCCTCCGATGTCCTGATCCAAGCCCAAGCGGGGGGCTGAAGAGGTCCATGATCCGGCTGAAGTCTTCATCCAAGCGGGGCAGAAGAGGTCTTCCATCTGATTGAAGTCTTCATCCAAGCAGCATCCATCAGGAGCGAAGCGGCAGCATCCTGAAGACCTCCACCGCGGAACATCCATCCTGGCCGACGACTGAACGACGAATGACGGTTCCTTTAAATGACGTCATCCAATATGGCGTCCCTCGAATTCCGATTGGCTGATAGGATTCTATCAGCCAATCGGAATTAAGGTAGGAATCAGCCAATCAGATTGAGCTCGCATTCTATTGGCTGTTCCAATCAGCCAATAGAATGCAAGCTCAATCTGATTGGCTGATTGGATCAGCCAATCGGATTGAACTTGATTCTGATTGGCTGATTCCATCAGCCAATCAGAATATTCCTACCTTAATTCCGATTGGCTGATAGAATCCTATCAGCCAATCGGAATTTGAGGGACGCCATCTTGGATGACATCATTTAAAGGAACCGTCATTCGTCGTTCAGTCGTCGGCCAGGATGGATGTTCCGCGGTGGAGGTCTTCAGGATGCTGCCGCTTCGCTCCGGATGGATGCCGCTTGGATGAAGACTTCAATCGGATGGAAGACCTCTTCTGCCCCGCTTGGATGAAGACTTCAGCCGGATCATGGACCTCTTCAGCCCCCCGCTTGGGCTTGGATCAGGACATCGGAGGAGCTCTTCTGGACGGATCGGTGTGATACCCGGTGAGGTGAAGACAAGGTAGGATGATCTTCAGGGGCTTAGTGTTAGGTTTATTTAAGGGGGGTTTGGGTTAGATTAGGGGTATGTGGGTGGTGGGTTGTAATGTTGGGGGGCTTGGGTATTGTATGTTTTTTTTACAGGCAAAAGAGCTGTATTTCTTGGGGCATGCCCCGCAAAGGGCCCTGTTCAGGGCTGGTAAGGTAAAAGAGCTTTGAACTTTAGTAATTTAGAATAGGGTAGGGCATTTTTTTATTTTGGGGGGCTTTGTTATTTTATTAGGGGGCTTAGAGTAGGTGTAATTAGTTTAAAATTGTTGTAATATTTTTCTTATGTTTGTAAATATTTTTTTATTTTTTGTAACTTAGTTCTTTTTTATTTTTTGTACTTTAGCTAGTTTATTTAATTGTATTTATTTGTAGCAATTGTATTTAATTAATTTATTGATAGTGTAGTGTTAGGTTAATTGTAGATAATTGTAGGTAGTTTATTTAATTAATTTATTGATAGTGTAGTGTTAGGTTTATTTGTAACTTAGGTTAGGATTTCTTTTACAGGTAAATTTGTAATTATTTTAACTATTTTAGCTATTAAATAGTTCTTAACTATTTAATAGCTATTGTACATGGTTAAAATAAATACAAAGTTACCTGTAAAATAAATATTAATCCTAAAATAGCTATAATATAATTATAATTTATATTGTAGCTATATTAGGATTTATTTTACAGGTAAGTATTTAGCTTTAAATAGGAATAATTTATTTAATAAGAGTTAATTAATTTCGTTAGATTTAAATTATATTTAACTTAGGGGGGTGTTAGTGTTAGGGTTAGACTTAGCTTTAGGGGTTAATACATTTATTAGAATAGCGGTGAGCTCCAGTCGGCAGATTAGGGGTTAATGTTTGAAGTTAGGTGTCGGCGATGTTAGGGAGGGTAGATTAGGGGTTAATACTATTTATGATAGGGTTAGTGAGGCGGATTAGGGGTTAATAACTTTATTATAGTAGCGCTCAGGTCCGGTCGGCAGATTAGGGGTTAATAAGTGTAGGCAGGTGGAGGCGACGTTGTGGGGGGCAGATTAGGGGTTAATAAATATAATATAGGGGTCGGCGATGTTAGGGCAGCAGATTAGGGGTACATAGGGATAATGTAAGTAGCGGCGGTTTACGGAGCGGCAGATTAGGGGTTAATAATAATATGCAGGGGTCAGCGATAGCGGGGGCGGCAGATTAGGGGTTAATAAGTGTAAGGTTAGGGGTGTTTAGACTCGGGGTACATGTTAGAGTGTTAAGTGCAGACGTAGGAAGGGTTACCGCATAGCAAACAATGGGGCTGCGTTAGGAGCTGAACGCGGCTTTTTTGCAGGTGTTTGGGTTTTTTTCAGCTCAAACAGCCCCATTGTTTCCTATGGGGTTATCGTGCACGAGCACGTTTTTGAGGCTGGCCGCGTCCGTAAGCAACTCTGATATCGAGAGTTGAAGCTGCGTTAAAAATGCTCTACGCTCCTTTTTTGGAGCCTAACGCAGCCTTTATGTGGACTCTCAATACCAGAGTTATTTTTATGGTGCGGCCAGAAAAAAGCCGGCGTTAGTTTTTCGGGTCGTTACCGACAAAACTCCAAATCTAGGCCTAAGTGTTTGCTATTTGGAGTTTTAGATTAGCTTACTGGAGTTCAGCGCAAGAGCACCTCTTTTTCATTTTGACAGTTAGGACTTTTAATGCATGAAGCTTACTCCATAAAGCAATGTCTGGAGATCCAAGGGTGATTCAAGGTTATGGTGTTTGATGAGAGGAGATAGGACTCGGCATGCAACTGCCAACCTCAATAATCTACACCTTCTATGGACTCTATACAGTAATATTATTGTTAGAAAGAAGAAGTATATGAAGCTATCATTTTATAATGTCAAAGGGACCTGGAATGCCAACTACCTAATTTATAGATTAATTTACTGAAGATGCTCCAAAAATATATTGTATCAGACACTGCTTGGGATGCTCAAGCAGAAAATCTGTTATATCAGACAAGGTAAGAATACTTGAAGACTGAAGTGAAAAATGCTGTTTTACCCATTGGGATCAATTTGAGAATAAAATGCAATTTCTACCATATAATGTCTTCTTTATTTGTGAAGGTAAAGATCTGAGATTGTGGAGATCACTTGTAGTGATAATGTTATTATTTGCTAGTTTGCTGAAGTAAAGTTGTTAAAGAGACTTAAAAGTAAATAGTATGTTACTGATTGGGCATTACATTCTTGTGTTTGAGCCTGAATAACAGGGCATGTGTTAAGGTGCCAATCTTGGAGTTAAAGGCCTAATGGAGCAGGATTTTCTGACTGTGTAACATCTGGTGGATAATTCACCAAATGAAAACTCACTTTATAAATTGTGTAGCTTATTAAGGTGCTTTTACTGGTAGGAAGGTGAGAGTATTTAAATTATATATTTTGAATAATATTTAGACGCACTTTTTAATTATATAAGTTGTTTAACTAGTGAATAAAAAAAATTAAATATTTTTTTCTGTCCCTAATTGTCCTCAGCAGAAGAGATTGTTAGAAAAGGAAATCCTAAGTAACAACATGCATCAGGGGAGTCAGAAAGCTCATAATATTCAGAGTAAAATTACAGTAAAATGGTACAAAATACATACATTGCAAAGTTGTTTTCTACATATTAATTAAATATTTTATATTGCAGTCTCAAATTGTTTAATGTCCCTTAAAATACTCATAATAATCCTAGCTGCTGTAAATTTTATTTGGGTATCAGAATTGTCTATTAGTTTGCATGTATGTAAAATTCTGAATCAGGTGATAAGTAAACATTTATTTGTAGAATCTCTTGCCAATTAATGTTTCTTCCTTTATCTCCTTCATCTGGTTAATCCCATTATTTTTCTATCTTTCTGCATCTGCATTTGTTTCTCTATTCTGCTTTCTTTGATGTCTTTTCCAATCCGTTAAAAAAAACTAAAACTTACTTGGTCTGTATTTTTTGTTTTTGAGTTAAATCCAAATAAATAAGAAAATCTGATTGAGTGGTTTTGCACAACATAAACCTCTCTACTAGTTTGCACACTACGTCCCGGATTATTAAAAACTCACCGGTATAAAGAGAAATCACATAAACTCTTTTGGGGACTTTTTTTTAGCATTATATTGAAACCTATATGCCTCTCCTTCACTTTCTGAACTCTGCATAGCAATAAACACTTAATAAAAACTTTTTTTAAAAGGAGACTGCTTAGATCATCTCGCCAGAGTGGAGAGCTTCGGAAACTCCAGCAACGATATTCCAATCATTCCTTCATAAAACTGTTATTTGGATTTTTCAGTTTCAACAACAAAGTTTTTGGATTTTAGTATTTCCCGAAGTTATTTGGAATAGCTTGTCAAATGGCTATAGTCCAAAAGATGATTTATGGGAGCCAGGAAGTGACATCCATGCTCCACGTTTGGTGGCGTCTTTTCATAGAGCTCATCTATCCAGGCCATGTAGGCTTATCTTGAGGTTGTGCTTCAGAGGAGGCTCTGTCATAACAGGGGTTTGGTGAAAAGGGTTTTTGCTGTACCTTCTGGGTTAAGGCATATCATAACTTTAAGGAGGCCTAGGAGGGGCTAAGCAGCCCTATTTTGAGACATTCATACTTTTATGTTTTGTTCTCTTTTTTTTTGGCCACTGGTTTTGACTTTGGCTTCCTTGACCTAACTAGTGAGTTTATTGTTACTGACTTTGACCTGTTCCTGACTAAGCTTTTGTTACTGATTTGATACTGTAATTGATTGAGCTGTTGTTTGACCCTGACTGCTTGACTTTGTTAATTCTGTCTACTCTGTTCCTGATATCATTGCCCTGTGACCGCTTCATCAGATTTTAGGAAACTTGCTGAATTTCCCTACAATAGATGTTCTCTATTTTTGTGTGAGCTGTACTTCAGTACCCTGTATAGTGTTGCATATGTAACCAAACTTATTTTAAGGCATGTTTAATATACTTTACATACTTCACCTTAGTTTGTGTTTGATATTAATTTGTTTCTTTGCATTGTAGGTAACTGAGAGAGAGTTTGGTTATCAAGGTTTTCACTCTCTTACCCTAGTATTTTACTTAGTTACAGTGAACTTAAAGGGATATTGTACACTAGATTTTTTATAAAGCCCATACAGGGTTTTGTTTTTTAAAAATATATATAGTTTTGCTTATTTTTAAATAACATTGTGCTGATTTTCAGACTCCTAACCGAGCCCCAAAGTTTTAGAAGTAGACTGTTGGCTACCTACTCCAGCTTGCTCCTGTTTGTTTAAAGGGTCATTTCATATGCAGGGGAGGGGGGGGGGAGTGTCTGCTCTTTTAGCTTTCCAACCCATTTCAATACGTGTCCCAGCCTAACCTTTTCAACAGTGGTAAACTGGCAGATTCTACGTAAGTTTTTAAAAGGTTTTATACTGAATTTTAGATCAGTATCTGTGCATATTATTCTTTATAGTAGTGTCTATTACATGTAGTTATATGACAAATGGTGTATACTGTCCCTTTAAGATTGTAGTATTTAATAAGAGTATTTTGGTAAGTGAGGCCTCTCAGCAAATGATTCCAGCTTGGCATATTTTGGTACAGCAGTTTCGCTGTTGAAGACGTGCCCAGCCAGGAAAAAATCAGGGGAGAAAAGTTATAAGTCCACTCAATATTAAAGATAGTAGAAAAAGCTACTTTTTTAAACGTCCACTGCAGTTTTTAAGTCATCTAAGATTAGTCGACTAGTATAGATTTCCATATAGCTAGGGTGACCATATTGCCACTTTAAAAAGGGACACATATTAAAATACATATGTCAGGGCTGTTTTCAGGGCTGTTTAAAGAAATGTTTTGTATACGAACCCTGACATATGTATTTTTCATGTGTCCCTTCTTAAAGCGGCAACATGGTCAGTCTACATATAGCATACACAACCACAGAGATTTATGCATTGAGTAAACATTTCATACATATGTTTTATAGAGGACATGTATTGCAATAATTATTTTAATTATTGCTTATTATCTTGTGCATTTTCAGTTGTTTTTTTTAGTTTAAAGATCTTTACTATTGTTTCCAGCAAATATCAGAAAAGCATTATGAAAGAAGTCGGTATTTAATTTTATACTTACTTAAAAGCTTGTGCTTATATTTATGATTCTGCCTATGTTGTTGAAAATAAATGACGCCTATTTGTCATGCCGCATTTGAAATCACAAATCTTCGTTATTGGCAGAAAATAGTGTCATTTTTCTTTCCAGGAGTGAAGATATATTACCTTCATTAATTAAGGTAAATATTTTATTAGAGCAGACAGTTAAACACTGAGATTCTAACACACAATACTAACGCTCTGTATTTTAGCTGAGTGTTATATTCCTCCCAGATGGCCTATTCAGCACAGCAATTACTAATGCCAGTAACTAAAAGTGTTTTATAATTGGTTAAAAGCAAGACCATTCTTCATTTTTAAAGGTCACACATGGAAATTGATAATCAATTAATGGCAGCAAAGCAAGGCCAAAAACACCTGTGTAAGAAATGTGATATTCATTTATAAGGTGCTTATTATTTATTATCTTAAGGTGTGTTTCTATCAGTTATAACATACAATAAAATCATAGAAATGAGGGAGCAATTACAGATACATCTCTGACCATCATAAAGACCATTTGTTCTCTCTACTATTTAAAGAAAAACTTTTACTAACTAGTGCTGCAAATAAAAAGGGCAAGCTTTAAACTAGAACCCCCCCCCCCAAACCCCCACTTCTTTGTAAGTAACTTGTCACAGATCTCTTCTGCATCTGAAGAAGAGAACTGCAAGGTCTTGAAAGCTTATGGAATAAAACAAACTTTAATTTTGTTGGTCCACTAAAAGGTATCACAATCTAGTAAAGGAACATTGCCAGCTGTATCAAATTCTTATTGCCCTTAATTGCAACCTAAAATTTAGTTAAAGGGATAGTAAACCCCAAAATGTTATTTTATGTTTCAGATAGAACATACAATTTTAAACAACTTTCCAATTTAATTCTATTATGAAATTTTCTTCATTCTCTTGTTATCCATTGCTGAAGGGACAGCATTGCACTACTGACAGGAAGCTGAAAATATCTATTTAGCCAATCACAAGAGACAAGTGTGTGTAGGCACCAATTAGCAGCAGCTTCCACTAGTGTATGATATGTGCATATTCATTTTTTAACAAGGGATACTAAGAGAATGAAGCACATTTGAAAATAGAAGTGAATTTAAAAGTGTCTTAAAATGACATGCTCTATTTGAATCAATCAAGTTTAATTTTGACTTTCCTATCCCTTTAATGCTTTGTAATTGCTGTAGATCAATGCTTTTTTATTTTTAAAAAGCAACACACTGAGATCTATTCAAATCCAGATCTTAGGCCCTGATATTCCAAACCTCTCTGCTCAGGTGAGATATTCTAAAATGATCCACCAGCACTGCAAAATCTCTAGTAAAATATTCAAAAGGAAAATTTTTCTTTGCTTCTCCAAGGTGCGTTCCCTGCATTTCTGTATGCGAAGGAGAAACAAGCCCAGTGCAATATAGCACTACATGACATTACAGTTTTGCTGCATTTACACTTTGTGCTTTCTATTTTATATCACTCAGATTCAATTGTATTACATTTAAACTTTGCACTTTCTGTTTTCTATTTTATTTTGTATACAGCAGTGTATTTAAATTAAAACTGTAAAACTGTCAGCTTCAGTTTCCCAGAGAGCGTCATTACTTTCTATGTGCAAGTCCCACATTGTACAGCTGCATCGGAGCCTGAACCGCAACCAACTCAGTACAGGTCATCCAATCAAAGCGGACAGAGCGGAGTGCCGTAGCTGCAGCAGATCAAACCGTAATCAAATGTCACTCAAAAGGAAAAAGAGCAGGCACTACTCAGCGGGTAAAAATAAAATCCATCTTTATTGCAGGAAAATTAAAAAACAAAGTCCATGGCTAGACTGACAGACAGGAAAGGAGGTAACGGCCTGGTTCCCCCTAGTGGCGCGTAATCATAGGCTATCGGGTGTAAGAAGGCATACCCATTTATAGGGAAATTAATTAACCCCTTATTCGCAATACACAAAATCATTAGTAAAAGCAATGGTATTTTAAAAACAACAGACATTAGAATCAATGAGCAAGTAATTTGAAATACCTATTTCACAAGTGTACATTGAACACACAGAGCACTGACATTTATATTTATATAGCAAGAGATGGTATATACATATTCATATTGACAAAAATCATTTATGCTGTATTAACAATATGAGGAGGAACAGACTAAGGGGACATAAAAAAGATGTATCACATGTTTACAAGCTACTTATAAAGAAGCAAATGATAATTTTCCATATTATGATGGAATGACCACAGAATGCTAACCAAGGCACATAATCCATCAGTGCCTAGTTAGTTAATTAATAATATTAATATTAATAATTAAACATTCTCTAGTTTGGAGAGAGATTATAGTGCTGACTTCACAGAGGCAGAATGAAAAGGGGAGGAACTTGAAAGGGGAGCAACTTGGAAATCCCAGAAATATGAGAGATGACTTCCATAGAAGCAATGAAACTATCTGGGAGAAAGAAGGTAACTTCAGGACCTATGGGGCTGAAATAAAGGCTCAGTTTGCATCAGTTCCAAATTCAAGTGAAATGTTCACTACAATTTAACCTGCCTTTGTCTATACTTTAGTATATATTACTTATCTGTTAGTTAAAATAAGTGTATTGGCAATTTTGAGCAAAGTTCCCCTGCATTACTGGTGGCGATACAAATTAGTGAGACCAGCTTGTTTAAAATGTCACAAAACTTATGAGACAGCTTTAGACATACCCAGGAAACTCCCTTGCTCAGCTCAGGGACTGCCCTTTCCCTACCACTTTCTGAAACTGTCAGTTTACAATGGAGAAAATACAACGTGCAATGTAATTTGTAAAAGATACACAGAAATATACAAGCATGATCCTAAGTTATTTAAAGGGCCATAAAACCCATTTTATTTTCTTTCATGATTTAGATAGAACCTAACATTTTAAAAAAACTTTCTAATTTACTTCTATTATCAAATTTTCTTAGTTTTTTCTTTGTGGAAAAGCAGAAATGTAAGTTCAAAAGTGTGCATGTGTAAGTAGCACTATATAGCAGCAGTTTTGCAACAATGTTATAGCTAGCAGGGGCACTAGATGGCAGCCCAATTTCCTGTTGTGTAGTGCTTTAGGCATGTGCACGCTACCTACCTAGGTATCTATTCAACAAAGAATAACATGAGAATGAAAAAAATTGATAATAGAAGTAAATTGGAAACTTTTAAAAAAATTGTACCCTCTATCTGAATCATGAAAGAACATTTTTGGGGTTTAATGTCCCTTTAAGTAACACATTCATAGCATAATCAGAATGTGTAAAATCACTGCTAGATTAAAATTTAAATGTATTAAAGTACAAATGAGAAAGTGAAAAGCTTAAATGCAATAATACTGAAAGAACCCAATCTGAAATGTATAGTAATATTAAATACAATGCACAAAGTGTAAGTGTAACAAAACTCTCATATCATGCAGTGCTATATTGCACTGGGCTTCTCTCTGCTTCACATACATAAATTAGAGAGATCTCCCGTGCTGGAGAGTTCTGCCCTTTTTCTTTTGAAATTCAGTGAGTTCAGCCTTTGTGAAGTCTGAACTACAATTTCTGACCAAGCTGGAGAATATTTTAATATTAGGGCCTCAGTATGTTGCATTTTCACAAGAAGAAATCCAACTCTGAAAATAGACAAATGCCGCTAGTGTCCCTCATATTCAGCAAACGTTTGCTTCCTAATAGTCCAAATGCACATGCTATATATATATATATATATATATATATATATATATATATATATATATATATATATATATATATATACAATTAAACAATATATTGCAAAAAACAAGCATACAGAAGAGTTGTTTTAAAATAATTTAAATTGTAATTCGATAACAAAATGTGCAGGTCTTTAATATGTAAGAGCAGTCCTGGGAAACAACCCTTGAAATGCCTGGTGGAATTTGTGTCCCAAGTCTCAGGGGTGACCAATTTGAGACACTGATCTAAGCTTAAATTCAATACTCATTGTGGATCTGTCCTGCAAAGTAATTCATAAATTATGTGTGCATGCCACAGCAGGTCTCTAGCCCTCCAGGAGAGAGGGGGAAATCACATTTGTCAAGTGAATTACATCAATAAAAGGTAAAATAATCTATTAACTGCAAACGGTTTAATACACTAAATAAAATAATTTATAGCAGACTTAATTTTCTGTGTGATGTCCCTTTAACATAACAGTGACAATCACGGCATAAAAAATACTGGGTGCTTAACATTTTATTGCAAAGATATACCATTGTCATGATCATTTTTCCTCCAAATCCGTGCCTCAGAAATAAAAAAAAGGTTAAAATGAAGAAAAAATATACCAAGTATTGTAAATCCATAAGTAATTTAAAGGAACATGAAAGTCAAAATTAAACTTTTTAAATTTCAGATAAAGTATGCAATAAAAAAAAAATCAATTTATTTCCACTGTCAAATTTTTCTCCAATTCCCTCTCTGGTCACGTCATCACAGACCAACTTATTTAAATGATCAAATACCACTACATCAACTACATCAACTATAGAGGTTCTAAAATTACTACAATATACCCTGCTGGAATGTTATATAAAAGAAGTTAAATATTTAAGCTGTATAAATATTCCATTTAAAATATTAAATATTCAATTTCACCCCATCATCCTAAAAATGTTTGACTTTTGAGTAGATTTCACATTTAAACCTATATCTTTATTTGGTATCCATCTTATCTCTCTCTATGCTTTCAAAATTGATTATTTTTACATTAAAGTAGATTTGAGATTTTAATCCCAGACAATGAGACAAATATTTACCTGTGTGTAACTTTTCCATTAAGATAAAGTAAAAAGTTGCACATTTATATTTTACAATAATTTTCATCACCTGTACCATATATATTGAATATTGTTTAAAAATAATCCGTTCCCATCAATATGAATTACTACTTTCATACAAAATGTTTGATATTAGTAACATCTGATGAGGGAAATTTCAGCTGTTTTTCTAATATGTATCAAAGCTTTTAAGTCAATCAATGTCCACATTAAAAAACACTAATAGCAAATTAATGATATGTGCCTTCTAAATATGTGTATTAGTTTAGTTACAAATGCAAATTCGGAACGAAAAATGGATATTCCTTTTGTTTCCTGTAAACAAATATCCAAATGAATGAACCAACAAAATTTAAAGAAAACAAACAAAATACTGATGAAATTCATCAGTATTCATTAGTTAAATAACCTTTAAAGGGTTAAATACTTATCTCTAGTGCGCTGAAGAGCTGGTCCCCCTTCTTCACAGAGTGACAGCCATGCTAATAGGAGGGTTAGCATGGCAGCTTCCAGGGCCTGCACTAAAGGAGAAGTGTTCTTGGGGTCTGCATGTGTCTTGTCACCTAGTGTCTGTCTGTCCTCTCGTATACACTTGCATGTTGTCCTCTTTGTGTTGTCACCTTGTGTTTGTCGTAAACTGTAATTTTTGGCTTGCCTGTGTCCTGCCCCAACTACTGGGGCATCAGGTCTCAATTTGGACTGAGGCCACACATCTTGCGGCCCTATCTGGCCATTCAGTTAGCAGTGGCATTCCTACAGGGGGGTCTAGTGATGTCTGGGCTATACTTGCATCAGGTCTGGCCCCTCAGCCCCCCCTGCTAAAGAGTATACAGAATATGTATGGATTTGCCTTTATTGTGTCAGGGTTTTCAATATGTCTGCAGTAGTGAAAAACCTGCCACCATAGGGCCAGATAACGAGTGGCGCGCTAGCAGTTGAGCACGAGCATTATCAGGTTTGTTGTGGCTGTTTGAGCGCGTTGGAAGTAGCGCAAGTATTACAAGCTGAAAGTAAATAAGATTGCTTGACTTGCAATTGAATTCAATGTGTCAGGATAGCGTGACCTCAGAGCTCTGGTTAACTGTTACACTTGAATAAAATGTGTCACAAAACAAAAATACAGTTAAAAAGGTACAGTTACACTCATAATAACACTAAATAGTAAAATGATTTTAAAAAGATTCCATTCACAAGTTATAAGTGTTCAAAAATATAAGGTCTAAGGTGTTAAAAATAAATAAAGACTTTACCATTTAGATACATACATGTCTAAAGATGTATATGTATGTACTGTATATGTATGTGTGTACATTTGTATTTATGTATTTATATGTGTATATATATATATATATATATATATATATATTTACAGACATATACACATAAATACACATGTATACATATAAATACTTATATAGAAGTACATGGGAACCCTTTACAGTCATATATATATATATATATATTATCCAACCCCAATCCCCAAAAAAATGTGACAGTATGGAAAATGCAAAAAAACAAACAAAATAGTCATTTGAAAATTCAATTCACCCTGTACTATATTGCAAACACATTACTAACACATTATTTGATATTTAACTTTGTGAATTTAATGTATTTTGGAAAAAAATACACTTATTTAAAATTTGATGCAACACACTACAAAAAAGATGGGACAGTCAACTGACCAATCTGTAACATAACCTTTTCTTTTACTAACACTTTTTTGGGCACTGAAGACACGAGTTGGTTAAGTTTAGCAAGCGGAATTTTCCCCGTTCATCCATTATGTATGTCTTCAGCTGCGCTACTGTACGGGGCCTTCGTTGCCTTATTTTGTGCTTCATAATGCACCACACATTCTCAATCAGAGACAGGTCAGGACTGCAGGCAGGCCATGCTAGCACCCGCACTAATGTGTTTGTAATCCGAACAGAATGTGGTTTGGCGATGTCCTGCTGGAAAATGCAGGGACGTCTCTGGAAAAGACGACGTCTAGATGGCAGCAAATGTTGATCCAAAATGTATACATATCTTTCTGTATTAATGATGCCCTCATAAATGTGCAAGTTACCCATGCAATGGGCACTGACACCCCCCATATCATGACAAAGGCTGGCTTTTGAACCTGATGCTTATAACAGCTTGGATAGTCCTTTTTCTTCTTTGGCCCGGAGACGGCTGTTTTTTCCAAAAACTATTTCAAATGTTGAGTCGTCGGACCACAAAACATGATTCCACTGTGCTACTGTCCTTCTCAGATTAGAATGAGCCCAGAGAAGTCGGCGGTGCTTCTGGACAGTGTTGATGTATGGCTTCTGATTTGCATAGTAAAGCCTTAACTTGCATCTATGGATGCAGCGGCGAATGGTGTTGAATGACAAAGGTTTACCAAAGCCATGTCAGGATATCCATTACAGACTCATGACGGTTTTTGAGACAGTAACGTTTGAGGGATCGGAGATCACGCGCATTCAGAAGTGGTTTACGCACCGAGATTTGACCGGATTCCTTCAATCTTTTAATTATATTGTGCAATGTAGAAGGTGAAATGCCCAAAATCGTATCCATTTATCTTTGGGGAATGTTGCTCTCAAAGTGTTGGCTTATTCACTGACGCATCTGTTGACAGATTGGCGAGCTTAGACCCATCTTTGCTCTTCAAGGACTACGCCTTTTTTGGAGACTCCTTATATACAATGATTATACGATTGCCTCACCTGTTTCATACCTGATTGCCCCTGTCCCAACCTTTTTTGGAATGTGTTGCAGTCATTAGATTTGAAATGAGTGTATGTTTTCAAAAATACTTTCAATTCTCAAAGTAAAACATCAAATAATGTGTAAATAATGTGTTTTCAATATAGTACAGGGTGAATTGAATTTTTAAATGACTCTTCTTGTTTGTTTTTATTTGGGGCTGGGTGTGTGTGTATGTATATATATATATATATATATATATATATAGTAGGCAAAAGCAGATGTATACTTTAGGCAAGGGTGAAGTAAAATGTTCCTTTATTGAAATTTCCATGTAGAATAAAAACAAACCAGGAGGTCCAAAGTAAAACACGCACACTTACAGATAGTATAAGTTAGCATACTTATACTCTCTGCAAGTGTGTGTGTTTTACTTTGGACCTCCTGGCTTGTTTTTATCCTACTTGGAAATTTCAATAAAGGAACATTTTACTTCACCCTTGCCTACAGTATACATCTTCTTTTGCCTACTCGACATGGACCAGGTAACTGTAGGCTAAGGGAGCTCCCGGATTGCCTCTTACTCACAGCAAAAATAGCTCTGGGATTCCGCTATCCTGATTGATTGTCTACACCATGTGATCGGACACACCTCCTTCAGCTGTTTACTACGCCGCTATGAATGCTGTGGATGCAGGCGGCTCTTGAGCGATAGAAGGCTTACTTTCCGGGCCTGGATTCTGGTTTGAACACCTTGATGCGGTGAGTGGATACAGCTACATGCTATTGTGCATAGACTGCTCATGTTTTTTTCATACTCCCGTTGGTTTGATAAGTTTATGTCTCTTCTCAGCTCACAGCTGACATATATTGGAGGTTTCCTGCACAGATATAATCTGTACTTTTCTATTCTGGGGGATTTGTCTAAATTCAAATTTTTACATTTTTTTTTTTATTGAAGGCAATGGGGCCCATTTAACAAGCTCCGTAGGGAGCTTGTGGGCCCGTGTTTCTGACGAGTCTTCAGACTCTCCAGAAACAGCAGTTATGAAGCAGCGGTCTAAAGACCGCTGCTCCATAACCCTGTCTGCCTGCTCTGAGCAGGCGGACAGGAATCGCCAGAAATCAACCTGATCAAGTACGATCGGGTTGATTGACACCTCCCTGCTGGCGGCTTGTGAGCTGCTGGTGCAATGCTGAATACGCATTCATTCAGCGAGGTCTTGCGGACCTGATCTGCAGTGTCGGATCAGGTCCGTAAGACCTTTCTTAAATAGGGGCCAATATATTACTTCATTACATGAAATAAATACAAACTGTAATGCTAGACAAGTTAGTATACATTTTCCATATTACAAAGTAAGCAGATTTATAAAAGATGCAGTTGTCTAGTTATCGAAGTCCATTAAGATATATGCCTGTTTTTCTTTCAGGAAGCATATATAAGATTCAGTTCTAGTACATTGGGTAATTCAAAATGAACTGTACATAAACCAGTAAGAAAAATGTGCATAATTTCTGTGCATGAGAAAAACTGAGGTAACCTATGCTTCTCTGCAAACAAAATCTACACTGTACAAGTAGTGTAGCGGAAACAATAGACAGAACAATTAATGACTAACCATTTCACACAATAAAAACATTTGCATCAATATCAGTACCGTACATTAATTGGAAGGGGGATAGGAGACATAAAGGGGAGGAGGAGGATGTTAGAGGTGGAAGAGAGAGAAAAAAAAAAAGAAATAGAAGAAAAACCTCTCAGGGTATATTCCATGTGACGGAGGGGTCCTAGTTTTTGGTTTAGTATGCAGGGAATTCCAAGGTTCCCAGGTATCTGAATAAAGGTCTAAGGTGCCTCTGTTCATTCATACTGCTTCCTCCATACTCCTTATTTTAGTTAACTATTTCAGATACTTTATGTATTGATGGGACTATTTGTTGCTTCCAGTGTCTCGACAGGGATAGTTTGGTTGCCATCATTACATAAATAAATAGATGTTTTTTTGCTTTGGTAATTTTGGGGACGTCTAAGTGGAGAAGGCACATTGCAGGGCACCGAAGTGATGGGAGTCCCATCTTCAAACATAAGTCTAATATATACCCCCACAGGCCTTGTATACGTGGGCAATCCCACCATATGTGAATATCATCACCCCAATTTCCATATCCTCTCCAGCAAAAATATGAATCTGTGTTGGAGACCCTAGATAATCTAGTAGGTACCCAGCCATCTAGTCAGAAATTTGTAATATAGCTCAAACAGTGTGATACAGTGTATAGCAGACTTAGTCACTTCAATAGCTGATGACCATCTCTTAGGCTCCATAGAACGTCCTAGGTCTCTTTCCCATGCTAAAATGTTATGGGTCTTACGTAGTGACAGGGAGTCAAGGAGGCATCGGTAATGTACTGTCATAGATTTCTGTCCTTGAAGTCCTGCTTTCCATCTTACTTCCCATAAAGTCAGGTCTCTAGGGGGTCTCTATGGATAATGTCTGATAATAGTTTATGGAGTCTAAAACTAACATTTTGGCAAACAGCTAAACGTCTATGTTTATGAGTGATATGGAGCAGTAACTGGGGCATTGTTTGGGATCTTTATCTTCTTTTGGTATTGTAAGAATGTTGGCTTCTAGGAACTCCGGAAGTAACAAGCCTGTATCAAAGGCTCTAGCAAAGAATCTCTGTAAGAAGGGGGCCAAGATATTGCCATAAGTTTTATAAAATAAGGGGGATAATCCATCTGGACCTGGGGTCTTATGAAGTTTTAGCTGTTTAATCGCTATTTTGATTTCTTGAGTGGTGATGGGCTCAGATAAGTGGTCAATTTTATTGTGATCTAATTTGGGAAGTTTTAGGGATTCCAGGAACCTAGTAATAATTGGTCGGTCAACCATCTCTGTGTCTTCCTGTTCTCCTATATTGTATAAGGTACTGTAATAGGTCTTAAATGCCTCACCAATCTCCTTCGGGGAATACACTACTTTGTCCACAATTTTTAGTTTTTGGATTCGGGACGATTTGAGTCTAGCTTTTAGTTTGTTTGCTGAAAGTCTATTTGCCCAGTTCCCTTGGTAGTAAAATAATTATTTTAACCTGAGTATGTTGTCTTGGATACTCTCTGTTTCTTTACCAGTTATTTCTATTCGCAATTCACCTAAACGGGTAGCTAATATATTATCAGGATTGTCTTTGTTTTTCCTTTCCAAAGTCCTCAGTTCTCCGAATAGGTGTGCTAGAGTCGCCCCCCTATCCCGTCGTAATTGTGCTGCTAACTTTAACAAAGTCCTTCTCATGTAAGCCTTCATTGAGGCTCAAAGTATATCTGTCCAGTATCATTAAGCATAAAACATTCCTGCAGGTCTGTGGCAGTCTGCGTTAACCATGGGTTTTTAATTAGATAGTCAGCCAGTCTCTATATCCTGAAGTTAAGTTCACATTTTGAGGCCCACGGTCCCACTGAAAACTTCAAGGGGCACTGGTCACTTCACCATTTATGTGTCATTTATTCTGATTTAGTCCATCAGTGCATACTCCTCATACTTTGACATATATATATATATATATATATATATATATATATATATATATATATATATATATATATATATATATATTAGCACAATACCATCATATATATACTGTATATAGAAATATGTATTTATGAATGAATAAATAGAACATATTCTTCTTTGTGAAAAACATTGGAATGTGAGATATTAATAATTTCATGTTGGGTTAGCGCACTTGAGAAAATGTGATGGACTTGAACGCAAGTAGGGTGTTAGTTTTCCCCCACTTTTCTTGTTCCATTAATAAAGAGAGTTCCACTAGTAATCTAGCCCATATTTATAGAGGAAGGGTCCATGAGTGCATATTCTGTGGTGTAGACTATATGGTGTCTGTTTTTATATGATGGTGGATGTCTGTGGTATATTTGTGTGTGCATGTGGGCACCCATAGATGTCTGTGTATGTTATTTTTCTCTGATAGTGCAGCTTACGTGTGATGACAAGTGCTGGGGGGGGGGGGGTGGACTGCTCTGTCTTAAAATGCCCAAGCCTATTTTTTGTTCCATTCTGGCCCTGCTTAAAGGGACTTGAAACCCACAATTTTTCTTTCATAATTTAGGTTGAAAATACAATTTTAAAACACTTTCTAGTTTACTTCTATGATCAAATTTGTTTCATTCTCTTGGTATAATTTGTTGAAGGAGCAGCAATGAACTACTGAAACATGGGTGAGCCAATGGCAATAGGTATATATCCAGCCACCAATCAGCAGCTAGAACCTCGGTTCTTTGCTGCTCCTGAGCTTACCTAGATAAACCTTTCAGCAAAGGATAACAAGAGAAGGAAGCAAATTAAATAATAATTGGAAAGTTGTTTAAAATTGTATGCTCTGTCTAAATCATGAATGTCTAATTATGACTTTATTGTCCCTTTAAGTGTGCTGTAAAATGCTTCAAATTGACTACTTGTTACATATTATATAGTGATTGCTCAGAACTGTACAAAAATACACGACGATATGCAGAGTTTTGCAAATAATAGACAGTTTTAAATTTTAAATTTTTCAATCAGATATTGTTCAATTTGATAATAAATTAATTTGACAAACACTTTGAGATCATCATAATATGGGCTAGATTACAAGTGGATCACTATTTAGCGATCCCACTCAAGCGTTAACTAGAAGTAATCTTTTCGCGCAAAAGTTGAAAGTAAAAAATGTGCACATAAGCAAAGCCTGGTGCGTGTTAACTTCCGGACTTTGCGAAATCGCAACCATTTTAATGCATTCTCCCAATAGAATCATACTGTAATATGTATATAAATATAAATAAACATAGAACAAGCTAACAAGTTATTGAGCTGCTTGTTTGTTCCGGAGAGTGTGCTTCTCTCTGTGTGTATTATGTCTCCCTAAGGGATAAAGGGGCAACCAGACGTGGACTCCTTGCTCAGTGTGCTTAGATACTGGCTGCACCTCAGTGACGAGGCCCAATGAAGGCCGAAACAATCGTCTGGGGTTGCTGTGTTCCTTGTGTGCTGGACTGACTTTAATAGGCGGGATCAGACTGTTATACTGCTGGAAAGTTCTACAATGTGAAAATCATTTTTAGGCTGCAAACAAGCTCTACCCAGGTGGTAAATCACCATAGAATAAGCTAACAAGTTATTGAGCTGCTTGTTCGTTCCTATGAGTGCACTTCTCTCTGTGTGTATTTTGTCTCCCTAAGGGAAAAAGGGGAACCAGACGTGGACTCCTTGCTCAGTGTGCTTAGAGGAATATGGCTACACCTCACTGACAATGTCTAATGAAGGCCGAAAAGATCATCTGGGTTTGCTGTGTTCCTTGTTCAGAGACAAATTGCCTGGCATTTTGGTGCTGGACTGAATCTAATAGGTGGTATCAGACTGATATATTACAGGAAAGTTCTACTCTGTGAAAAGCATTACTGAGCTAAAAAGAAGCTGCACCAAAGTGGCAAATGGCCATAGAACAAGCTAACAAGTTATTGAGCTGGTTGTTTGTTCCTGAGAGTGCACTTATCTGTGTGTGTGTGTGTATATATATATATATATATATATATATATATATATTATCAGGGATGCACAATTCCTATCGCCCGACGCTCGGGACATGCAGTTCCAGGCGCCGGGCATGTGTGTTTTTTTTTTATATTTAGCCTTGTTGCTGGCAAGCAGACCACAGCAGGGCTAAAGATTTTTTTTATTTTTTTTTCTTCTGCGCTATTAGGACTAGGAGCGGGGTTACATGGTACAGCCTGCACAGATCGATCATCCGCATATTTGTTTGCAAGAAAAGATACCCTGCTAAGTACCTAATTAGCAGACCTGGACTGAGTATTGGGGATAACTGTGGGCCGTTTCTCTCTGTTCGATTTGTACATATTCCCTGTTTATCCCTCTGCTGTATTTCTCTTTACGGACTGGAGTTGCGGCTCTCTAGTGGCCCTCAGGTGATCAGGTTTCTTTGGGAGATACAGCAGTAAGGGAGGTCTGCGATCCTGCGAAGGTAGAACTCTCGATATTACCACCACAGGATTGGTCTAGTTTAGCCTCATGGCTTGTAGAGCTTAGATCACAGCGAACTTGATCACAGACTGTTCCCTATATATTTGCACACTCTCAGGCTCCACCTTGACACTGCAGACGGAGCGTGTTTAGGCCTATAGGTCTTTGATTTTGTTTTATTGGAGTCTTTATTTACTGTGGATGAGGCACCGTGGGGCTTGGCATCAATTCCTTCATGGAGTTAACGGCCATTCCTAGAGAAGTACCATCTAGACAATAGTGTGATTGAAGGGGACCTACGATATGGGGCATATGATTAGTGTCCTTGCATGAGGTGGGATATGTATGTCAGATATACTAGCTCTTTATACTGGTGCATATTTGGAAGAGGCCGGTACCTTGGTGTTTATTGTGTGAGAGAGATGACGCTATAGTAAACCTTGGTATAGGCATACATTATCTGCCTTATTGTCACGTATCAACATTGAGTTGTAGTACTTGCACTTATTTAATATGTGACAACTAGATGGTTTCACATCCTGGCAGTGTTTACTGTATGGACAATTTTTTTAAGAGTTTATAAAGAAAAATACTTCCCAGCTTTAAAGTGTTCACTCATATTGTTGCTAAAACTATGGTACATTCTCTTTAGGTTCAATACATTCTTACAACATTTAAAGAAAAATTTTAATGGGAAAATGCAATGATCTATGTTATTAAAACATTTTTTGTGCTCCAGATAAAAAATATGGTCAAAGATTGAAGCAAAAGCATTTATGCCTGGTTCCTATTTGCTCAACAGGTGTATTCCTATCTGGAGTAGTACTGGAGCACAACTTTGGTTATGTATTTACTTTCTTTACATGGGGTTAAACTTTAACCCCATTTAAAGAAGGTAAATACATAGCCAAAGTTGTGCTTCAGTACTACTCCAGATGGGAATATAGCTATTGAGCAAATAAGAACTGTTAAAGCCATAGTTAAAGTGCCATAAAACAGGTTGAGATCTGTGCATATCCTTAAAGGGCTAATTAATTTAAAATTGTATGCATAAAAAAAAATGTTTAAAAATTGCTGTTTTTTTATTTTAAAATAATTTTCAAAAATAAGCAAAATGATTTACATAGCTAAGCTGCCTGTAGCAGTTAACTCCACCCCTCTTATCAGTGTTTAGACACAGGCATTGTATTTCAACTGAGTTCACAGCTTCTAGGCATGCTCCAGCAGATAATCCCTATTCACTTTTGCATTTTACCAAAACAACAATAAACATAGATACAGCCATAAAAGGAATTGTGTGGGGGGAGTTAGAGCTTTACAATTCAGAAACTAAAAAAAAGGGTTAATGGCGAGGCACTGCAGTATAAATTTGCAGGTAAAGTAATTAAAGTACATATTATATTATATTGTCTCTATCCTAACTTGTTTTATGTCCCTTTAAAGAATGGAAAATATTAAAGACCACTAAACACATTAATAAATGCATAATAAAGAGACAATGCAACAGCACTTTGAATTTCCAATGAGTAGTAGATTTTGTCCTGACAAATGTCAAAGTTAGTTACATTTTACAGTTTTGTTAAAATTATTTTGCGAATCAGGACAAGTAGATTTTCACGAGGGACAAGTAGATTGCTCTCTCGCTTTAGTCCCTTGGACAAGTAGTTTTTAAAAGAAATTCAACACTCCTGTTATAGACAGACAAACAATTTTATTAAGGTGTGATGTTTCGGGGTAAATAAGCCCCTTCTTCTGACAAGAAAACTGTGAAATAATCAATCTTATAAAGCCTAAGAAGGCCCTCCTCCAGCAGTCTGCCAATAGGGGAGCAGCGTGTGCAAAACTAGAACATATGTAATCAAAATCATTAATTAGCTGTGTAAAAC
Source organism: Bombina bombina (assembly GCF_027579735.1). Lineage (NCBI taxonomy): Eukaryota > Metazoa > Chordata > Amphibia > Anura > Bombinatoridae > Bombina > Bombina bombina. The sequence goes on along the minus strand of NC_069503.1, from coordinate 925,530,468 downwards.
AAGTGATAATAAAACAGACCCAATGGTATTCATGCTCATATCATAGGGACACCCCAATTGCGAACTGATGCAATAGAAAAAACGCAATACTAATGATACAAATTGTATAAGAAGGAACAAGTGGTTGCCAAGAATAACACCACCTGATTGTTGGATACTCGCACACTGCTTCCAATGACGTATACAGCCAAAATATGCTACGAGATAGAGCAACAAACATTAGCGATATGGCATCCCTAAATCAAAAGATCGGCTTAAGTTAAGCCAAAGACAATTCACACCACCCTCAAGACCAATAAACAATAACCATAGGTCCGGAATAAAATAACTCATTGTGTTAGAGGTGCATAGTCATGGCAACTGACAACAATATAACAAATAGGACAAATCATACTTAAGGGGAGGGGCAAACTGCCTTAGCCTCATATACACCTCCAAACTGAAGTGAACCGATACACTCTCAATAGAGGGCGTGGCGACATCATCGACCAATCGACACTCAGTGTAAACATGTGACAGAAAGTAAGGAAAGATCCTTGCGGTGACGTCACACGCTGAACATCTCGGTCTGAACCGCCATAGATCAGCTGCTACCAAGGTAAAACTTTACATTCCTACTTCGCATATTTACTTGTCAGCCGCTGAATTGTCCTTTTAACCTGCTGTCTGTAAAACACGTATCTCTGCAGAGAGGTGACTTTCTATAATCTACTATAGGGAACAAATTGTATATATCATATCTACTCTCCATCTTCCATGTTATAGGATCGTAACCTGCTATGACAATCACACTGTTTGCAAACATTTAAGTATTGTTTCTAAATATCTGTGCCGTAATTACACTGTTCTCATTTTCTGCTTAAGCATAATCTTTAAAGGGATAGTGTCCTTATTAAACACTGCTGCACTTATTCAGTGCTAAATCACATGTGGCAGCAATAGTGTTTATATAAACACTCCACCTAACATCCACCTGCCTATTTGACTACTCAATTATAAACAGTACTCATGGGAGTAATTTATGTTTATTTTTTAGTAATCAGATGCCACAACCCACCCCTTTAATCTCACTCTCCAGTTGTGGTTCTTAGTTGATATATTTTACTTTACAGAACACCTGAATTCTTATATTAGGAAGTATATCCGTTTTCATGAGCAAGTCTCTTAGATTTCTACCTCTTTTATAGGCTATCCTGGGTCTTTACCAGTGTGAAAAAGGTAAGGTAGGATTCGTCTGTATCAGTCTCCATTCTTCACGGACAGCTCTTGTGACGGCATGTTTCTCCGGTGTGTAAGTTGTTACAAAGGTCAACCGCTGCTGTTCATCAGCATTAGTTTGTTCTTTGGCTAATAGTGCATGTTGTTTGCATTCGTGAAGTTGGGCAGCTTGTATACTCTTTGCCTGAATCAGTTAGTCATCTCTTCGAGTTGTTGAAAACACTTATGTTGATCCGTGTTGTTTCTGACCACTCTCTGATATTGTGCTGTAGGGATCTTCCAGGTCAGTGAGGGAGGATGACAACTGTAATTCCTGTCTGTTAATTTCCGATAAAGGGTAATACCCAGGGTATTCCCCTCTCTGAAGACTCTGACATCCAGAAAATTGATAGTCTTCCGACTTGCATTTTGTTGAAAATGCATTGTACTGTCGATATGATTAAAATCACTGACCCATTGGTTTAGTGAAGGTTCATCACCATCCCAAATGAGGAAGAGATCATCTATATATCTGCAATATAGCTTGATCTGTCTTTTGGTGAAGACTTGCATACTGTGTGTCTCATAATCAGCCATGAATAGATTTGCTAGGGATGGGGCCACATTGGACCACATCGCTGTCCCAGCAATCTGTAGAAAAATATGTTTTTTAAAATATTTTGAAATAATTTTTTCAAACAAAAAATAATTTTTAGTGAGACAGTCTGTAAAAAGTTCAATGAGAATTCTTCAACAGGCCCAATGTAGGGAATCTGTCTGAGCCATTTAGTAACCGTTATAATACCCAGATCCTGTGGGATTACGGTGTACAGATATGATACATCTAATGTCACCAGAAGATCCAAGGGTTGGAGACCAGAAAACTGTGTGATCAGCTTAATAAAAGCCGTGGAATCTTGAATTAATGACTCCATCTGCTTCACCCAGGGTTGTAGATGATAGTCCACAAATTGTGCTAACGGTTGCAACAGGGACCCTCTTGCTGAGACAATGGGTCTACCTGGAGGTTTGAAGGCATCCTTATGCACTTTTGGAAGTGTATACAACAATGGGTAACGGGGAAATCTTGTTGTAAAAATTTCAATTCATGTTCTGTGATCAATCCACGTTTACACCAGGATGTAAGTTTCTGGTCAATCTCCTGTTTGTATAGAACTGTCATGTTTCTGGGTAATATTCTGTATGTTATTTTATCGCTTAGTTGGCAAAGTACCGCCTCCCTATAATAGCAGAGTTCCATAACGACAATGGAGCCGCCCTTGTCTGCCAGTCTGACTACGATAGAAGGGTCTTTACTCATAGTGTCAATAGCAAGTCTTTCATCCTTAGTGCGATTGTCATGTCGTGGTTTCCTTTTTTTGTTGGCAATTTGCTGCATATGGTAATTGGTCAATGTAGTAATAGAGGGATTTTTGGTCTTGGAATCAAAGGAGCCTTTCACTTTAAATTGAGTTTGTTCAGAATTATCCTCCTGAAAGAATGCCTTTAATCTCAGGTTCCTACCAAATTTTTGTACATCAACGTATGTGTCAAAGGTATTCATACTCAAAGTGGGTACAAAAGAAAGGCCCTTGTTGAGAAGAGATATTTCATATGATGAGAGGATCCTTGAAGTAATGTTGAAGATAATGTTGCCTTCGTCTACCTTCTTTGTAGTGGAGGGCGGCAGGCAGTGCCCCCACCTCCTCATGTGCGGCCTCGGCCAATTCCTAAAAATGGAAGGGATGGATGTGCTTGGGTCGGAGGTAATGCTGCTGTATTAGCTGGCTGTTGGTTCCACATTGTATTCCCTCTGTTCCCCCTTGATCGGGTGGTGATGCCCTGAAATGAAGCGCTAATAGTGTCAGATGAAGAATTTACTTCAGGATCAGAGCTGTCTCCTGAGTTGGAAGTAACTGTATTGAGGGCCTGTTTACTAAAACGTCTATCCCTCCTTGGACGGAAATTGTCTTCTTTCATCAGGAGTCAGCATCCACCGATAAACACTTTTGGCAGAGTAGTCCTGTGCAACAGTCAGTAATTAGCAGTTTTTAAAGACTATAAATTCCTGTTTGTAGGCTCTAATATGTGATGTAAGTTTCTCTAGCCATTTATTTGTGGTATCTGCTTTCAATGGGCCCATATGTTCGTCTTCAAAAGACTGGATTTCAATTCTCACATCTTTTAATAGATGTCCAACTTCACGGATGACCAATAAGATAAGGTCGAAGGAGCATTTATTTAGGATCCTGCACCTATTGAGACAGAACTCAGGGTTGGATCTCCCAATAGTGGGTATGCTGCGAATTCTAAATCCTCTGGGAATCATTCGTTTCTTATGGTAGTCAGAGAGATAGGTTCCATGTTCAAATCAATCTCCCTCTGTTTCAATTTGGCTAAGGTATTGTACAAAGAATGTGTGGTTTCCTCAATTCTTTGTTCATCTATAGAGCCAAAGCGTATAGTGTCAGCATCTTCCTCAGTAAAAGTAAAGATGTCGTCAAATAGCTTATCAATGGGTATTGTTGTTGCAAGAGGGGCAGCCTCTCCAGCCTCTCCCTCTGTTTCTGCCATTGTGATAGTCGGAGCCAAGTATAGCAAAAAACAAAAGATGGGATACCTAATCAGGCAATTCAATCCACTTGTGGGTGCACTTCACAGGAGTATGATAATAAAAAGTTACAGGGTTTGTGCACTCTCACTGAAAAATAACAAAAGGATTTGCACTCTCACCTTCAATCAGCATGCCAGGGTGACAGGAGCGAAGGAGATATAATAGGACAAAGAATACGCACTTTCTGGACTTACATCAAGCGGTTGTGGGGTGTTAGAAAAAAAACTGCACTGGAAAGTGCCTTTATATTGTGGTCTATGGGGACTGTGTTATTTCTTAAAATATATATGTTTATGCTTATATACATATATATTTATGTGTTAATATGTGTAAAAACACATATAAACACGTAAATATATATGTAGATGTACCTTTGCTGCTCTAAGTTATCTTCTGTGACTATTGGCATCAGAATGAGGCTCCAATTGGGAGCGTGCTCTCGTGAGCGCAAAGCTTCCATGCAATGTGAATGCGAGGTCCCGTTTGCATTGTGCTTCACTTATAATACCAGCGCATATTTGCGTGTACTGGTATTATGAGTGGAGCATAAATATCGAGCTTGTGAAAGCGCAATTTTCCCTTCCATCATAATCTAGCCCATACATTTTTTTATTTGTAAAACTGAAAATTCTGGGCTTTCCAGATTCTGAGAATTGAAAGTGCACACTGCAGACTTTATATACCTAACATTGCTACATTCTATAGACCTCTGATGAAGCGCAGGTACGTCTGCGCGAAACATGTCAGGTGTTCCAGTCTGTAATGACCCCTTGACTGTGGTTGAATAAACTTTTACCTGATTTCAGCACTTCGTTTGTCAGCAGCAGATTCTTCTTCTTGGATCTTTGTACATTCTATATAGCCATTGTTTGAGCAGTCCAGTAACACATTTTTAACTAACCCTTACTGGCCCCAGCAAAGGAGATAATAAGGAGATAATGTAAGAAGACAATTATATAGAAACCTAAGTTATAACATGACAGCACCCATTACTTTATGGAAAATAAAAACTTTACCCTTATTTCTTCAATATGTAAACAACTGATATAATTTTAAAAACTAGCTCTATATATTATTAAAGGTCAAAACTCTTAGCGCTAAGGAACATAAGCATAATGAGATAATTTAATAGGTTTTACTGAATGTACAGGCTTGTCACAATCCATATAATAAATAGTCTCAGTTCTCGTCTTGTATAGAACTCACAATCCTGTGTTAGCCATCACCATCTATATAGTACTACGCTCTGTAGCATATGTGAAGTGAGCATCTAAAATCCTAAATGAGCTCCTTGAATAAATTCAACCATATGTATAAGTGGAGTCCAGGTAGCGTCTACACAAAACACTGTAACAAGAAAAGAAACAACAAAACGCAACAATTCAAGTAGAGTTTACTCACAGCGTTAGCTGAGCACACTGCGCCACTGAGCTACTCACTGAATTTAAAACACAGAAGGCGATACACAACATAAGATCACAAGAGTTCCAGTAGTTTACAGATTCAGAGACTTCTCAACCACTGAGTCTAAAAAGAAATCAAAGGGAACCGTCAGTATAGAACTCAGTGAGACCAATTTAGATCAGAAAAGGCTCAATGCGTTTCATCACCCAATAGCGGCTCACTTCCCCAGGGGGAACTCAGTACTGATGGTTCCCTTCGATTCCTTTAGATTGAGCAGTTGAGAAGTATCCGAGGCTGAACGCTGTTGTAATTCTTTGCCGGTGATCTTGTGGATGAAATCCGTTGTGTATTGCCTTCTGTGTTTTTAATTCAGTGAGTAGCTCATTGGTACAGTGTTCTCAGCTAACACTGTGAATAAACTCTACTTGAATTATTGTGCTTTGTTGTCTCTATCTACATATTATTCTGATTCTACTCTTTTCTGTGAATTCATCATTATATCTACCATTTTTTACTGTTTAATATCCCTTTAAAAGTTTTTATCATTAGTTCACCTACCTAAAACATGTAACATAGTAAATGAGGTTGAAAGAAGACAAAAGTCCATTGAGTTCAATCTATACAGATCCTACTAGATTTACAATTAATAAGCTGCCAATTTAACTAATACAATTAGAAAGCTGATTTATTTAACTATGAAACCCAAACATTTTCTTTCATAATCCCTATAGAGCGTGTAATTAAAAAATACCTTTCCAATTTACTTCAATTATAAAATTTGCTTCATTCTCTTGATATCAGTATATATAAAAATCTAGGGAGTGCCTCACAATGGGCAGGGATATTCTTAAATGACACTATACTGATTGAGGTGATATCGTACAAATTTAATGATACATACACAATAAAAAATTAAACATAAAATAAACTGTGTTAAAATTACTCAACACAAAGATACCTATATTCTCATACAATCATAAATACAAAAACATTCATGGATCCATGAGTACAATAAAAAATATATGAGTACAATAAAAAATATAAAAACATATAACCGTCACATGAAAAAAGTACAATCTTAAATGGTTAAAAAATCATAGATAGTATAAAAATCTCAGTGATATGAGATTACTAAATGAAACTGCTCCAACTAGGCAATATAGGATAGCAGTCTAAGATAGCAATCTAAAATGTCAGTCTGACAATCTTGCACATTAGGAAAAGTGGTTGTTTAGGACCAATAAGAAATAGCTGATAAGCTAATGATATAAAATGTATATTTAAACAGTGTGTAGTGTCTCCAGGTGTAGTGAAAAAATCCCTGATTCCAGGGTGTGAAATGATGCTCCAAGATCCTTAGGGGCGATCCAGCCCTGTGATGAGTTTATCCTGTGAGTAGAAGATGTGAAGGTGTCCAAAAAGGTGATGAAAATATAAGTGTATCTTTGAAGTGTAAAAGGTTGAAAAAATGCAACAAAAATGCAACAAAAATGGTGTCCTTATGATGTGGCAAAAATAATGTTATTGTGATGAAAATGCAAAATACAAAAAATAAAAATAAGTTTAGGTGAGAGAATTTTTTTTTAAAAATATTCCAATACAGTCAAGCCTAGATCACAGAAAAGTGAAAATAAGTGCTTGAAATGAAGAAGTGTTCGTTCTGATATCCTAAATCCAAATAATAAAACACTAAAGATTCCCAGTGTACCTGTGGAATACAAAAAACATATGGTGCAATAACGCTAAAATATTCCTAAGCTAAATGAAATTAGGCTTACTATCAATAGCCAACGCGTTTCGGCCCTTCCTTGGGCCTTTTTCAAGACTGTATTGTGGTAAGCACTGTTAAGCCTCCTCTTATACTATGATGTACCAATCAAAATGCGCCAAAATGCACCAAGAAGATGTGCTTTTGAACCGGAAGTACTACTTTCCTATTCAAATTCTTGTATCAGAATTATATTTATTCATGTTTATGCTTAATTGTATTAAAATAACTTATTGTTCACTGTGTCCCTATTCTCTTTATTTATTTTCTAATAGCTCCAAGCCAAATTAGATTTAGTAAACAGGATCGTCGAAACCGGAAGTGTACATTATGTGTTAGTATCACTTCCGGTTCGCGATGTAAGGTCGATGCCTATCTAATTTGATTAAGTTTTTCCTTGTGGGCAACTATTCAACAGGCCCTTAAAATTTGGGATATGCTTGTCCCTTACTAATAGCTCCAAGCCAAATAAGATTTAGTAAACAGGATCGCCGAAACAGGAAGTGTACATTATGTGTTAGTATCACTTCCGGTTCGCGATGTAAGGTCGATGCCTATCTAATTTGATTAGGTTTTTCCTTGTGGGCAACTATTCAACAGGCCCTTAAAATTTGGGATATGCTTGACCCTTTCAGAAATAAAGTGTCTTCTTCTGGTCTTGATTATTTAACGCTAAAACGTAGGACCGGAAGTGACATCACTTCCGGAAATGGTATTTCGGTCTCTGTGCTCTATCGTTAATGTCAATTAAGAATTGGGACTGCTGGGATTTAAAATACTCAATTGAAAGACAACTAATGAAATATGGTGAATAAAAACTACATACTGCCAATAAGGTTAAAATACAAAGTATGTTAAATATGTGTAAAAATAGTTACTAAAAGCGGACATTACTACAAATTCTAATGAGCAATTATTATGCAATTGCTTTAAAAATTCATGTTAACATGGAGATTAAAATTTATGGTACATTTGCAATATTGTTGATATTGATAGTAATAGATATATCGTAGCCGAGGTTGGTATAAAACTTCAGTGTAATATAAAACCTTATGGCCTAGATTTGGAGTTCGGCGGTAGCCGTCAAAACCAGCGTTAGAGGCTCCTAACGCTGGTTTTGGCTGCCCGCTGGTATTTGGAGTCAGTGATTAAAGGGTCTAACGCTCACTTTTCAGCCGCGACTTTTCCATACCGCAGATCCCCCTACGCCAATTGCGTATCCTATCTTTTCAATGGGATCTTCCTAACGCCGGTATTTAGAGTCGTTTCTGAAGTGAGCATTAGAGCTCTAGCGACAAAACTCCAGCCGCCTGAAAATAGCAGGAGTTAAGAGCTTTCTGGCTAACGCTGGTTCATAAAGCTCTTAACTACTGTACCCTAAAGTACACTAACACCCATAAACTACCTATGTACCCCTAAACCGAGGTCCCCCCACATCGCCGCCACTCGATTAAAATATTTTAACCCCTAATCTGCCGACCGCCACCTACGTTATACTTATGTACCCCTAATCTGCTGCCCCTAACCCCGCCGACCCCTGTATTACATTTATTAACCCCTAACCTGCCCCCCACAACGTCGCCGCCAGCTACTTAAAATAATTAACCCCTAATCTGCCGACCGCAAAGCGCCGCCACCTACGTTATCCCTATGTACCCCTAATCTGCTGCCCCTAACACCGCCGACCCCTATATTATATTTATTAACCCCTAATCTGCCCCCCTCAACGTCGCCTCCACCTGCCTACACTTATTAACCCCTAATCTGCCGAGCGGACCGCACCGCTACTATAATAAAGTTATTAACCCCTAACCCGCCTCACTAACCCTATCATAAATAGTATTAACCCCTAATCTGCCCTCCCTAACATCGCCGACACCTACCTTCAATTATTAACCCCTAATCTGACAACCGGAGCTCATCGCTACTATAATAAATGGATTAACCCCTAAAGCTAAGTCTAACCCTAACACTAACACCCCCTTAACTTAAATATAATTTACATCTAACGAAATAAATTAACTCTTATTAAATAAATGATTCCTATTTAAAGCTAAATACTTACCTGTAAAATAAATCCTAATATAGCTACAATATAAATTATAATTATATTATAGCTATTTTAGGATTAATATTTATTTTACAGATTGAGCTCGCATTCTATTGGCTGATCGGAACAGCCAATAGAATGCGAGCTCAATCTGATTGGCTGATTGGATCAGCCAATCGGATTGAACTTGATTCTGATTGGCTGATTCCATCAGCCAATCAGAAAATTCCTACCTTAATTCCGATTGGCTGATAGAATCCTATCAGCCAATCGGAATTCGAGGGACGCCATCTTGGATGACGTCCCTTAAAGGAACCGTCATTCGTCGGGAGACAACGGAAGAAGAGGATGGATCCGCGTCGCCGGCTTCAAGATGGACCCGCTCCGCACCAGATGGAAGAAGATCGAAGATGCCGCTTGGAGAAGATGTTTGCCGGTCCGGATGTCCTCTTCTTGCCGGATAGGAGGAAGACTTTGGAGCCTCTTCTGGACCTCTTCAGCCACCGGATGATGGATCGCCAACCCCCGCTTGGGTTGGATGAAGATGTTGGAGCCAGGACGGATCGGTGATACCTGGATGGTGAAGACAAGGTAGGAAGATCTTCAGGGGCTTAGTGTTAGGTTTCTTTAAGGGGGGTTTGGGTTAGATTAGGGGTATGTGGGTGGTGGGTTGTAATGTTGGGGGGGGGGTATTGTATGTTTTTTTTTACAGGCAAAAGAGCTGAAATTCTTGGGGCATGCCCCGCAAAGGGCCCTGCTCAGGGCTGGTAAGGTAAAAGAGCTTGTAACTTTTTTAATTTAGAATAGGGTAGGGAATTTTTTATTTTGGGGGGCTTTGTTATTTTATTAGGGGGCTTAGAGTAGGTGTAATTAGTTTAAAATTGTTGTAATATTTTTCTTATGTTTGTAAATATTTTTTTATTTTTTGTAACTTAGTTCTTTTTTATTTTTTGTACTTTAGCTAGTTTATTTAATTGTATTTATTTGTAGGAATTGTGTTTAATTAATTTATTGATAGTGTAGTGTTAGGTTAATTGTAGGTAATTGTAGGTAGTTTATTTAATTAATTTATTGATAGGGTAGTGTTAGGTTTAATTATATCTTAGGTTAGGATTTATTTTACAGGTAATTTTGTTATTATTTTAACTAGGTAACTATTAAATAGTTCTTAACTATTTAATAGCTATTGTACCTGGTTAAAATAATTACAAAGTTGCCTGTAAAATAAATATTAATCCTAAAATAGCTATAATATAATTATAATTTATATTGTAGCTATATTAGGATTTATTTTACAGGTAAGTATTTAGCTTTAAATAGGAATAAGTTATTTAATAAGAGTTAATTTATTTCGTTAGATGTAAATTATATTTAAGTTAGGGGGGTGTTAGTGTTAGGGTTAGACTTAGCTTTAGGGGTTAATACATTTATTAGAATAGCGGTGAGGTCCGCTCGGCAGATTAGGGGTTAATAATTGAAGGTAGGTGTCGGTGATGTTAGGGAGGGCAGATTAGGGGTTAATACTATTTATGATAGGGTTAGTGAGGCGGATTAGGGGTTAATAACTTTATTATAGTATCGCTCAGGTCCGCTCGGCAGATTAGGGGTTAATAAGTGTAGGCAGGTGTCGGCGACGTTGAGGGGGGCAGATTAGGGGTTAATAAATATAATATAGGGGTCAGCGATGTTAGGGCAGCAGATTAGGGGTACATAGGGATAACGTAGGTTGCGGCGGTTTACGGAGCGGCAGATTAGGGGTTAAAAAAAATATGCAGGGGTCAGCGATAGTGGGGGGCGGCAGAATAGGGGTTAATAAGTGTAAGGTTAGGGGTGTTTAGACTCGGGGTACATGTTAGGGTGTTAGGTGCAGACGTAGGAAGTGTTTCCCCATAGGAAACAATGGGGCTGCGTTAGGTTTTTTTTCAGCTCAAACAGTCCCATTGTTTCCTATGGGAGAATCGTGCACGAGCACGTTTTTGAGGCTGGCCGCGTCCGTAAGCAACTCTGGTATCGAGAGTTGCATTTGCGGTAAAAATGCTCTACGCTCCTTTTTTGGAGCCTAACGCAGCATTTGTTTGAACTCTCGATACCAGAGTTAATTTTATGGTGCGGCCAGAAAAAAACCCGCGGAGCGTTAACAGCCCTTCTACCGCCAAACTCCAAATCTAGGCCTATATGTTTAAAAACTAAAAATCCATGTATTCCACTTAAATAATCCTCAATGGGTTACATTGAGCAATAGAAGGTTAGGATAATGATCATATCGAAAATAAACTAAAGAGGTCTCAGAAATCACTTTTCTAGTTCCATGCCTTTTGGTATCAATTTAGATTTGGATGGAATTAATCCTAAAAACGATGGCTCTTCCAAATTTTAATGTTTAACTCATTCTATGATTATGGGTGGTATCTTCAGTGGTACTCCCATGGTCAATTACTTTACTGTGGGAAATAATCTTAGCATTAAGGAACTATCTATCAAAAATGGGATTGATGCAGGAAATTCTTAAATGTTAAAATGCTAAAAACTAAAATATTAAAATATTGGTAAAATGTTAAAACTACTGCTGCCCCTTACCAATATTTTAATATTTTAGTTTTTAGCATTTTAACATTTAAGAATTTCCTGCATCAATCCCATTTTTGATAGATAGTTCCTTAATGCTAAGATTATTTCCCACAGTAAAGTAATTGACCATGGGAGTACCACTGAAGATACCACCCATAATCATAGAATGAGTTAAACATTAAAATTTGGAAGAGCCATTGTTTTTAGGATTAATTCCATCCAAATCTAAATTGATACCAAAAGGCATGGAACTAGAAAAGTGATTTCTGAGACCTCTTTAGTTTATTTTCGATATGATCATTATCCTTACCTCCTATTGCTCAATGTAACCCATTGAGGATTATTTAAGTGGAATACATGGATTTTTAGTTTTTAAACATATAGGTTTTATATTACACTGAAGTTTTATACCAACCTCGGCCACGATATATCTATTACTATCAATATCAACAATATTGCAAATGTACCATAAATTTTAATCTCTATGTTAACATGAATTTTTAAAGCAATTGCATAATAATTGCTCATTAGAATTTGTAGTAATGTCCGCTTTTAGTAACTATTTTTACACATATTTAACATACTTTGTATTTTAACCTTATTGGCAGTATAAAGTTTTTATTCACCATATTTCATTAGTTGACTTTCAATCGAGTATTTTAAATCCCAGCACTCCCAATTCTTAATTGACATTAACGATAGAGCACAGAGACCGAAATACCATTTCCGGAAGTGATGTCACTTCCGGTCCTACGTTTTAGCGTTAAATAATCGAGACCACAAGAAGACACTTTATTTCTGAAAGGGTCAAGCATATCCCAAATTTTAAGGGCCTGTTGAATAGTTGCCCACAAGGAAAAACCTAATCAAATTAGATAGGCATCGACCTTACATCGCGAACCGGAAGTGATACTAACACATTATGTACACTTCCGGTTTCGGCGATCCTGTTTACTAAATCTTATTTGGCTTGGAGCTATTAGTAAGGGACAAGCATATCCCAAATTTTGAGGACAGGTTGAATAGTTGCCCACAAGGAAAAACTTAATCAAATTAGATAGGCATCGACCTTACATCGCGAACCGGAAGTGATACTAACACATAATGTACACTTCCGGTTTCGACGATCCTGTTTACTAAATCTAATTTGGCTTGGAGCTATTAGCAAATAAATAAAGAGAATAAGGACACAGTGAACAATAAGTTATTTTAATACAATTAAGCATAAACATGAATAAATATAATTCTGATACAAGAATTTGAATAGGAAAGTAGCACTTCCGGTTCAAAAGCACATCTTCTTGGCGCGAAAATGGCACATTTTTGATTGGTACATCATAGTATAAGAGGAGGCTTAACAGTGCTTACCACAATACAGTCTTGAAAAAGGCCCAAGGAAGGGCCGAAACGCGTTGGCTATTGATGGTAAGCCTCATTTCATTTATCTTAGGAATATTTTAGCGTTATTGCACCATATGTTTTTTGTATTCCACAGGTACACTGGGAATCTTTAGTGTTTTATTATTTGGATTTAGGATATCAGAACGAACACTTCTTCATTTCAAGCACTTATTTTCACTTTTCTGTGATCTAGGCTTGACTACATTGGAATATTTTTAACATTTTGTTCTCTCACCTAAACTTATTTTTATTTTTTGTATTTTGCATTTTCATCACAATAACATTATTTTTGCCACATCATAAGGACACCATTTTTGTTGCATTTTTGTTGCATTTTTTCAACCTTTTACACTTCAAAGATACACTTATATTTTCATCACCTTTTTGGACACCTTCACATCTTCTACTCACAGGATAAACTCATCACAGGGCTGGATCGCCCCTAAGGATCTTGGAGCATCATTTCACACCCTGGAATCAGGGATTTTTTCACTACACCTGGAGACACTACACACTGTTTAAATATACATTTTATATCATTAGCTTATCAGCTATTTCTTATTGGTCCTAAACAACCACTTTTCCTAATGTGCAAGATTGTCAGACTGACATTTTAGATTGCTATCTTAGACTGCTATCCTATATTGCCTAGTTGGAGCAGTTTCATTTAGTAATCTCATATCACTGAGATTTTTATACTATCTATGATTTTTTAACCATTTAAGATTGTACTTTTTTCATGTGACGGTTATATGTTTTTATATTTTTTATTGTACTCATATATTTTTTATTGTACTCATGGATCCATGAATGTTTTTGTATCTATGATTGTATGAGAATATAGGTATCTCTGTTTTTAACACAACTGATATACAGTGGCACCACTGCGGCAGCCTTTTCTATAATTGCAGTAAGTCACTAATACTAAATTAATGTTTCTGTGCTTATAATAGCAGAAAAGGTGGTGCTGTGCAGTTAAGTAATATATTAAACCAACAGAGAGGGAGAGACCTCTCTAAGAGACTGCACGTACAGCACTCTGTGCCTGGACTTATAGTGGAGAAATTGGGAATTTAAAATATAACTTTTATTAAATATATTAAAATAAAACACTCAATTAAAAACAACCTAGTAGTGGTAGGCCACTTCCTTAATCCTCTGTAAGCCTTTGATATGTATTAAGTGCTTAGAAGGAAATTATTTAGGTAGGGAGTTATAAGTGAGACCTCTTGATTCAGTAGTTTCACTGATACTATAGGGTTAATCTTTTTGTGTCAAATACATATATATTTGGCTATTCAAATATGTTATTGATTTGTGCTTGTTGGATTTAGGTTAAATGCAAGTGACGTTCAGTGAACTCAGTAATATACCTACAAAGTAAAGTTAGAAAATACACTATGTTTAATAAATATCACTTCTGTTGAATCTTATTGTGGAATATAGTTAGTATAGATATTCAGAATAGATCTGGTTTCATGTGACAGTATGTGAACCTGTATTGTTCTGGTTATGTCTTGAAACATTCAAATGGCTATTATATATCTCATTTGATCAACTTATTTCCACCGTTTTGTTGGTTTATTGTCACCATAAATTATTTCCAATCTCAGTGTGGTTTTATATATAGTGTTAACAAAGTAGTATAATTTTGATTTGTTTATAATAGCTAGTCATACGTCTACTATACCAGTGATCTTATGTTTGGCTTACAGAGGATTAAGGAAGTGGCCTACCACTACTAGGTTGTTTTTAATTGAGTGTTTTATTTTAATATACTTAATAAAAGTTATATTTTAAATTCCCAATTTCTCCACTATAAGTCCAGGCACAGAGTGCTGTACGTGCAGTCTCATAGAGAGGTCTCTCCCTCTCTGTTGGTTTAATATAGGTATCTTTGTGTTGAGTAATTTTAACACAGTTTATTTTTTGTTTAATTTTTTATTGTGTATGTATCATTAAATTTGTACGATATCACCTCAATCAGTATAGTGTCATTTAAGAATATCCCTGCCCATTGTGAGGCGCTCCCTAGATTTTTATATATACCGTTTTTGAATTTGAAGACAAACTAGGTGTCTTGCTCTTTCTGGGGAGCTAGTAGGATATAGAGGAGGCGCTGTGAGAAACCCAACGTATTCTAATTCTCTTGATATCATTTGTTGAAGGAGTAGCAAAGCACTACTGGGAGCTAGCTGAGTATATCAGGTGAGCCAGTACTAAGAGGCTTACATGTGCAGTCAACAATCAGCAGCTAGCTATCAGTAGTGCATTTCTGCAATTTAAAATGTATCTTAGGTTTTGGCATTCACTACCTCCTTAGGCAAGGAGTTCCACATTTGGTTGCTTTTACGGAAAAGAAACCTGTTTATATTGCTGGAGATTAAATCTCCTATACTCAAATTATGACCTTTTATCACTGTCAAGATTCTGACTCCTTGACTGGATGGGGTAGGAGATGCACTAATCTGAAAAGTGGTGGCAGATCCAGGGGTTGGGTTCTAACTGTGAAGAAGGTGGTTTATGCGGTTGGTGTCCATTACTGTGCTGAAGTAGGAGGGTTAAGCAAGGTGGATAGTGTGGGGCATTTAAAGTGCATCTCGTCTTCTGGTGAGGCCTCAGTGTGGTGCTCTTAGGATGGTGTTTCTCAAGATCTGCAAATTGCCTCTGTTAAATGGACTGATTGTGAGACCTGCGCTAATGATTTCACTACTCATAATCTGCAGGCTTCTTCTGTTAAAGTGTCTAATTGTGAGGCCTGCACTAAATATAGCGCTATTTACAAATTCTTTGTCTGAAGTAATCCTGCACTGGTTTAATGCCATGACATCTGGGGGAGTTGTTAAAACGCTCCTGTTAATGTCAATCAAGTGCTTGTTTATTCTAAATGAAGTCCTGGCTTTTGTTGTTGATCTGTGCTCCTGGTTTGACCTCTGCTTACATTCTGGTTTTTGGTCAAAGCCTTATCCTTGTCTTTACCCTTTTTGGTGGACTGATTTACTGGTTGCTGACCCCTAGGACTGTTCTTTTTACTGCTCTTCCACCTGCTCATTTTGTTGTGGTGCCAGATAAATAAGCTGGTATTGGCCTAATTACTAACTACCCTTCTGGATACTCCTTATGTTTTAATATTGGGCTCGGTGTTTGCAACAACCATGGATTGCTCCTGACTATGAAATACCTGTCATTGCATGTAATCCTGATTCCAGTTACTCAACCAGATAAACCATTTATTTCCTTATAGTCACAAACCATTTCCTTGGAATAAAAAGCACTTCTGCCAGCTCGGTATATGGGCTTGATTTGTATAAAGTAATCATATCACACCTCAATCACTTTTTGTAGAGTAAACACACCCGATATGGCTAACCTCTTCTCATAGTTTATCTTCTCCATTTCTCTTATTAGTTTTGCTATTCTCTTAACTTTCTAATTCTGTGATATCCTTTTTTATGCACAAAAGGAGGTCTTACCAGAGATTTATATAGTGACTGAAGTATGTTTTCTTCCTTTACATCTATGTGCCTTTTAAAAGATATCTTATTTACTTTTGAAGTTGCTGCCTTGCATTGGGCAATTATTTTAACTTGTTATCTATAAGTAAGCTTGATCTCCCCCCCCCCCCTCTGTCTTACTAAGTCCCAGTCTGCATACTTTTACTTCCAAAGTGAGTTACCTTACAGTTACCAGCATTGAACCTCATTTGTAATTTACTAGCCCATTCTTCCAATTTTTGTAAATCCCCTTGCTGAGCGATTACATTCTGCTCTGAGCTAAACACAATACACAATTTTGTATCATCTGCATTCATAAAAAATATTAAAAACAGGGCCCAGTACTGATCCTTGGGGTACCTCAGTAATTACTTTTGTACAATTACAGTATGATCCATTTACCAAAACATTTTGCTCCCTGTCTTTATCCAGTTATTTATCCATGAGCTTAAATTGTGCTTTATTACCTTGTGATTGTGTTAATTTACACTCATATTACAAGTTGAAAGTAAAGTACGCTTAATCTTTTCATGCAAGCTTAAAGTTTACATAAAGGGTTTGCGCTTGAAAAAAGTTGCACTAAACACAAAGAAACATTAAAATTAAGTTTCACAACCTACACTATCCACCGGCAACACTATTACTTCCTTATCTGCTACATCCCTCATTGCAAACTACCACGCAACACTATTAAACCCTAATCTGCCACATCCCCCATAGCAAACTAATCCTTCTACACTATTAACCCATAATCCTTAGGGGTTAATAGGGTAGAGGGGTCGTTTCAGATGGGGGATGTGGTGGATTAGGGATAAATCATTTAGCGGGGTAGTTTGCAATGGCATATGTGGCAGATTAGGGGTTAATAGTCTCGCATTTGACAGTCTAGGGGTTATTAGAGTAAGGGGTTTATTGCGATGGAGGTTAGTGTGCAAGTATAGGTGTCAGGTTTTTTAAACTTTGCTGTTGCATTAAAGTCAATGGGGTGAATATAATATCACAAACGCAATATACCGTGATTAACTTTTTGCACGTGTCGGGTTTCGGGCAAGCACAACATTTTTACTTTCAATTTTACTTTACAAGCTCTACCCAACGCACTCAAAAAGTTAACCTCTAGTGAAGTTAATGTGTGAGCTGTAACGCCAAATAGCGCTCCACTCATAATCTAGCCCATTATTAACTATTCTCTCCCATACTTTTGTACAATAATGTCTCATGTGGGATAGTAGCAAAAGCCATTGCAAAATCCATGCACATCACATCAACCGATTCCCCTTTATCTATATTCTTAGTTACTTACTCAAAGAATCTAAATCGGTTTGTTTCATATGATTTATTTCTCATAACACCATGATGATTTGAACTCATGGAGGCCTATTTATCAAAGGTCCGACAGCGCGGATCAGGTCCGACAGACCTCGCTGAATGCGGAGAGCAATACGCTCTCCATATTCAGCATTGCACCAGCAGCTCTTGTGAACTGCTGGTGCAACGCTGCCCCCTGCAGATTCGCGTCCAATCGGCTGCCAGCAGGGGGTGTCAATCAACCCGATCATACTCGATCAGGTTGAATTGTGTTATCTCTGTCCGCCTGCTCAGAGCAGGCGGACAGGGTTATGGAGCAGCAGTCTTTAGACCGCTGCTTCATAACTGCTGTTTCTGGCGAGCCTGCAGGCTCGCCATAAACACGGACCCTCAAGCTCCATTCGAAGCTTGATAAATGGGCCTCATAATCTTAACCAGGAATGAGCAATGGCTCAGTGTTTTATTCTTTGATGGGAGGAGACACTTTTAGCCTAATTGTGAAAGGAGAAAAAGACCAGCATTTTAAACTCTGCTTACATTAATATAAAATAAAATTGGCAATAAAAAAGCAGATTTTTTTCTCTTTATTTGTATTACCCTTTACTTTATACAGAAAATAAGTAGGGAGAGACATTAGAATTTATATAAATATATGTATATTTTGCTTTTGTCTCATCCTGTATATTATGCAAAAAAGGAATGCCAGGTAAAAGTACTTGAATAAAAACAACAAAAACAAAATATTCTGATCATATGGATGGGTTGCATAAGAGTCAAATAAACTTAGTTTATGTTAAAGAGACAGTCTACACTAAACTTGTTATTGTTTAAAAAGATAGATAAAGCCTTTACTTCCCATTCCCCAGCTTTGCACAACCAACATTTTTACATTAATATACTTTATGACATTTAAACCTCTTAAATTCTTCCTGTTTCAAAGGGTCTTATAGACAGTCTCTTAATCACATGCAGCTAGATTACAAGACTGTGCGTTCGTCTTTTAATGCTGAAAATATGGTATTTTTAGCTTTAAGACAGCAACGCAGCCATTATGAGTCTTGTCGGTATAGCTGTACCGCAAGCCTTTTAGCCTTTAACGCAACATAAGTACCGCACTCTTAAAAATGACGTTTTTTAATGGGATTCCCATAGCGTTGGTATTACGAGTTTTGCGTTCTGGCTAAAAAAACGGCGGTACAGCCTAAAACAACAAGATCCGTAACATCATCTAAAAGCAGTAGTTATGAGTTTTACGCAACAAATCTGTAACTTAACACTCATAACTAAACTGCTACAAAGTACACTAAACACCCATAAACTACCTATTAACCCCTAAACCGAGGCTCTCCCGCATCGCAAATACTATATTAAAGTTATTAACCCCTAATATGCTGCTCCCGATATCGCTGCCATTAAAAAAAATT
Organism: Bombina bombina; assembly: GCF_027579735.1. NCBI lineage: Eukaryota > Metazoa > Chordata > Amphibia > Anura > Bombinatoridae > Bombina > Bombina bombina. Next base: position 925,511,240 of record NC_069503.1, on the reverse strand, counting down.
AACCCCTATTACGCCACTCCACGACATCGTCACCACTATAATAAACATATTAACCCCTAAACCACTGCCCTCCCGCATCGCAAACACTATTTAAATATTATTATCCCCTAATTTGACATCTGCCCACTTCGCCCCCACTATACTAAAGTTATTAAGCCCTACACCGCTGCCACAATAATAAACCTATTAACCTCTAAACTGCAAGACCCCCACAACGAAATATACTAAAATAAACTATTAACCCCTAAACCGAAAGACCCCCACATCGCAATAAACTAATTAAACTACTAACCCCTAAACCTAACGCCCCCCCAACCTTAGATTAAAATTACAATTTCCCTATCTTAAATTAAATTAAAACTTACCTGTCAAATTACTAAATTTAAACTAACAATTAAACTAATATAACTATTAAACTAAAATTATACTAACTACCAATTAAATTAAAATACACATTAAAAAATCCTAACACTACTCTAAAAATTATAAACCAATTACAAAAAATAAAAAAGACTAAATTACAAAAAAATAACAAACACTAAATTAGAAAAAGTAACAAACAAAATTATCAAAAATAAAAACGAATTATACATAATCTAATAGTCTTATAAAAATAAAAAAGCCCACCCAAAAAAAACCTCATAGCCTACAATAAACTACCAATGGCCCTTAAAAGTTAAACAGCTCTTTTACCTGTAAAAAAAATACAAAGACCCCTCAACAGTAAAACCCACCACCCAACTAACCCCCCAAAATAAAAAACCTAACTGTAACAAAAATCTAAGCTACCCTTTACCCTGAAAAGGACATTTGTATGGGCATTGCCCTTAAAAGAGCATTTAGCTTGTTTATGAATAGCCAAAACCCTAATCTAAAAAAAAACACTAAAAAACCCTTAAAAAACCCCCGATGATCCTCTTACAGTTTTTGAAGTCCCGCTTGAATGTTGTTCATCCCGACGGCAAGAAGTCTTCATCCAGGCGGCCTCTTCTATCTTCATCTAGGTGGCATCTTCTATCTTGATCCCAGCGGCACGGAGCAACTCCATCCTGGAGACATCCCGTGTGGAGCATCCTCTTCATATGGTCTCCGCCGTACACTGAATCTTCAATAATTATCCAATAGAATGAGAGCTGCTTAAATCCTATTGGCTGATTTGAACAGCCAATAGGATTTTAGCAGCTTTAATTCCAATTGGATTTTTCAAATTTTTCAGCCAATAGAGATGCAAGGGACGCCATATTGAATTGTGTACCTTGCATTAAAGATTCAGTGTACGGCGGCGACCGTATGAAGAGCATGCTCCGTGCAACGCCCTATAAAAGGCCCTTTTATATTGGTAGTTTATTCTAGATTAGGTTTTTTATTTTGGGGTGGTTTTTTTTTAAATGGGTATTAGAATAGGAATAGTTTTTATTATTTTTGACAATTTGTTATTTTGTGTAATTTTTTTTTTCCGTTTAGGGGTGGGTTTTTAGTTTTAGATTAGGGCTTGGGCAGCTAAATGCCCCTTTACGGGCCCTTTGTATATTTTTCTAGATTAGGCTTTTTTTATTTTGGGGTGGTTTTTTTTGTTTTGTTTTTTTAAAGGGTATTAGAATGGGAATCATATTTGTTTTTTGGATAGTTTCGGGGGGGTTGTAATAGTAGTTTTTTTTATTTTTTGTGATTTTAGTGTTTTTTTATTTTTTGTAATGTTAGTTTTTAGTGTAAGGGAGCTTAGGTTTTATTTCACAGGTAAATTTGTATTTATTTTAAATAGATAGTAAATAGTTAATAACTATTTATTAACTAGTCTACCTAGTTAAAATAAATACAAACTTACCTGTGAAATAAAAATAAAACCTAAGCTAGCTACAATATAACTATTAGTTATATTGTAGCTAGCTTAGGTTTTATTTCACAGGTAAAATGTATTATTTAGTTAATAATTGTAACTTTAATTTAGCTCTATTTTAATTATGTTAAAGTTAGGGGGTTAATAGTTTAATTTAGATTTTTGCGATGTTGGGGGCTGGCGGTTTGTAATCGCTGCGCTATAGGGGGTTAAATATTGCAACTTTTGGTGCATTTGTTAATTTCCCTATAGCGCGCATAACTCGTAATCTACCCAATGCTTTTTTATTTGCTTTTCACAACAGGAGACTGATCGTTTATGTGGGCCATATAGATAACATTGTGTGCATGCCAGAGGAGTTATTTAAGATTTAGCAAAACACAGTACTAATTGCAAGTCAATAGCTAATAAATAAAAAGTAATGTGATCAGGGCGCTGTCAGAAGATGCTTAGATACAAGGTAATCACAGAGGTAAAAAGTATTAATATAACTGTGTTGGTTATGCAAAACTGGGGAATAAAGGGATTATCTATCTTTTAGAACAATAACAATTCTATTGTAGACTGTCCCTTTAACCTAGAAGGAAATGCAAGTTTGTGCATCACTGCATCCATATTGTGGAAAGAAACAAGCCTGAAAATTAACTAAACCAAAAAAAAATGTTTTCATGATTCAGATAGAGCATGCAATTTTAAGCAACTTTCTAATTAGCTCCTATTATCAATTTTTCTTTGTTCTCGTAGTATCTATTTTTGAAAAAGCAGGAAAGAAAGCTTAGAAGCCAGCCCATTTTTGGTTCAGACCCTGGATAGCGCTCGCTGATTAGTGGTTACATTTAGCCACCAATCAGCAAGCGCTACCCAATTGAGCGCAATTGAAGTTAACACTCGTCGGGTTAGCTCGACATCAGAGCTCTGGTTAATTAGAAACTCCTAATTTGTACCCAATAAAATACAGGTTACTCCCATGAAGCACCCATGAAACTCCCATAGAACGTCTATATCTTCACTATATATTCAATCCTCATTGTTAATAAAAAGCAAACAAACAGCTCAGTACTAAACCTATAGGAACTGGGGAATATGTGTATGCAGTTTATTATATGTATTATGTAGGTAGTATACTGTAAAATGCCATAATATTTATTTATAGTATTTTGTTATTTAAATAAAGGTTTTTTAACTTCTGGCGCGTTCTTTTCTTTTTAGGAAGAAGAATTTTTTTATAAAGGGATTCCAATTCCAACAAACACGTTTTACATAGAGCAAAGCTGAAAAAACAGACAAGCTGTATCTTCTGTCTTCTATAGAATATTTATTTCCCATAAACATAGATAACACAGTGTATACACATGTACAATATACCCACAATCCACCAGCTCCTATGGATGTATTATTCATACCCTAGTTTCAGTATTGGAACAACAGAGGTTGAGTTTCAGCTGACACATGTTAATTGTATTGCCATTCAATACTGTGTGTATCATTTACATTACACCTGTAGGTGGCGATGCTGCTTTTTTAAATTCTGTCAGTAAATAGTAGCTTCCTATAAGAAGAAGAGCAAGACAGAGGCGCCTAATCGTGCAGATATCATCTGGTTTAATAAATACAGACAACGAGTAAAATACCAGTGTCAGTCCGCATAGGTTATTTCTTTCCCAACTGTCACAGGTCACAGGGTATAGAATCCGCCACCACCACGGTAAATATCAGTATAGTTACAGTCTGCCTTAGCAGGGGCATTCAATATATGGGCGAATAAATACAACTTTGAGTCTTTGCTTATTTACAAGTTGGTCACTGGGGAGCTAGATAAAGTAATTAATTTGTATGTTAATGGGAATTATTACTCCATTACAAATCTATATAATATTCTTATTGGCCACCACGGGGATGCTCATATGGATATATTGTTGCATAAATGGAATAGAATCTTAGTAGAAGTGTCTCTAGAGAACATATCTTACCAAGGTTTTCCTTAGTAGAGAAGGCGCTTGTGTCAATAGCCTGGAGAGAATCTCATGTTAAATTAATAAACATGGTTTATATTACACCTTCTAGACTTACAAAATGGTATAGTAAAAAGGAGCATTGTATGAGATGCAATGCAGAATGGGCAGATAATATGCACTGCTTTAAGCTATGTCCTAAGATTCTACAATTTTGGAGTAAAATTAACGTTTGGTTAAATAGGTTTTCTAAAGTTAACATAAACCTCAAATCAATACATTTTTTTTCATTTGAGGTATTCAGTTCTGTTCCCAATTATAGATTATTTATACAGCAATTTTAGTTTGTCAAAATTTGATTTAAAGAGCTGGAGGGTAGACGGGCACAAAATGCGATGAATCTGTGAAAAAGATGCACAGTCAAATGATAATAGAGCAGTATTAATATCTTTAATAAAAGGAAGTGAAACTATTTTTTTTATTAAATGGCAAATATATATTTGTTTCTTTGCCTCAAGATGTCCAAGTTCAAATTGTTGCCCCATTTATGGAGTTATTTCAAAACTATGTTGAAAGGGGCTTGTTCCTAATATTTTTGCAGAACAGGGAATAAGGCATTGGATTAAGGTTGTGGGTGTCCCCCTTTTTTCTCTTTCTCACCCTCTCCTCTCTTTTCCTTATATGTTAATATTAAGATAACATCACTTGGATGGTCAAGACTGGTCCCCCAAGATGATCTTAGAATATCTAGGAGTTTGGTTGTGTGGTTAGAGTAGTACAATTAACATATTCATTTATTGGGGAACCAGAACTTAAAGTGAGATTGTCTTATTTTGTGCTTATCATTTACATATATTTTCTTTATAGAATTAGGGCATGGTATTGCAAATAACCAATAATGTTTTGGTTTTAGGGTTATTTGCTAGAAAGTAGCAGAATCTTTGTTGATTCTTTGGCCTCTATTTATCAAGCTGTCAACCACAAATACGCTGGAATTCCACAGCGTATTTGTGGCGAGCCTGATTCGCCGTAGTTATCAAACCCTACAGACCGGCAAAAGTAGAATATAGTGACGTAACATACGATCCCCCGGACTCAGTCCGACACAGATCGATGCTTACGTCACTACAGATGTTCCGAACACAAGTTCGGCACAATCTGACTACTTTTGCTAGTTATCAAAAAACTAGCAGGTACGCTCGCCACTATTCTGGCCCAGCGTACCTGGTTTTCAATCCGCCGCCCTGGAGGCGGCGGATGCCATAGGAATCAATGGGAGTCTGACAGCAGCAAAAGCTCATGTTCGCTGCTGCCCGATATCCCATTGATTCATATGGGAAATGTCTACACCTAACACCCTAACATGTACCCCGACTCTAAACACCCCTAATCTGACCCCCCCTACACCGCCGCCACCTACATTATACATATTAACCCCTAATCTGCCCCCCCCTACACCTCCGCCACCTACATTAGCCCTAAATCACCGCTCCCGGAGCCCGCTGCAACTAAATAAAGTGTTTAACCCCTAAACCGCCGCTCCCGGACCCTGCTGCCACCTACATTAAATTTATTAACCCATAATCTGCCCCCCCTACACCTCCGCCACCTACATTATACTTATTAACCCCTAAACCGCCGCTCCCGGAGCCTGCCACAACTAAATAAAGTGTTTAACCCCTAAACCGCTGCTCACGGACCCCGCCGCCACCTACATTAAATTTATTAACCCCTAAACTGACCCCCCTACACCGCTGCCACCTACATTAAATTTATTAACCCCTAAACCTAAGTCTAACCCTAACCCTAGCCCCCCTAACTTAAATATAATTGAAATAAATCTAAATAAATATTCCTATCATTAAATAAATTATTCCTATTTAAAACTAAATACTTACCTATAAAATAAACCCTAAGCTAGCTACAATGTAACTAATAGTTACATTGTAGCTATCTTAGGTTTTATTTTTATTTTACAGGCAAGTTTGTATTTATTTTAACTAGGTAGAATAGTTACTAAATAGTTATTAACTATTTAATAACTACCTAGTTAAAATAAATACAAAAGTACCTGTAAAATAAAACCTAACAATTACACCTAACATTACACTATCATTAAATTAATTCCCTAAATTAAAATAAATTAATTACAATTACATAAAATTAACTAAAGTACAGAAAAAACAAACACTAAATTACAGAAAATAATAAAATAATTACAAGAATTTTAAACTAATTACACCTAATCTAATCCCCCTAATAAAATAAAAAAGCCCCCCAAAATAAAAAAATCCCTACCCGATACTAAATTACAAATAGCCCTTAAAAGGGCCTTTTGCGGGGCATTGCCACAAAGTAATCAGCTCTTTTACCTGTAAAAATAAATACAATACCCCCCAACATTACAACATTACAACCCACCACCCACACACCCAACCCTACTCTAAAACCCACTCAATCCCCCCTGAAAAAAACCTAACACTACCCCCTTGAAGATCACCTTACCTTGAGACGTCTTCACCCAACCGGGCAGAAGTGGTCCTCCAGACGGTCCGAAGTCTTCATCCAGGCGGCATCTTCTATCTTCATCCATCCGGAGAGAAGCAAGTCCATCTTCATCCTTCCAGACCGACAACTGCCCGACGAATGAATATTCCTTTAAATGACATCATCCAAGATGGCGTCCCTTGAATTCTGATTGGCTGATAGAATTCTATTAGCCAATCGGAATTAAGGTAGAAATCAGCCAATAGGATTGAGCTGCATTCTATTGGCTGATTGGAATAGCCAATAGAATGCAAGCTCAATCCTATTGGCTGATTGCATCAGCAAATAGGATTTTTCCTACCTTAATTCTGATTGGCTGATAGAATTCTATCAGCCAATCGGAATTCAAGGGACGCCATCTTGGATGACGTCATTTAAAGTAATATTCATTCGTCCAGTAGTCATCGGCCTGGAAGGATGCTCCGCGTCGGAAGTCTTGAAGATGGACCCGCTCCGCTCCGGATGGATGAAGATAGAAGATGCCGTCTGGATGAAGACTTCTGCCCGTCTGGAGGACCACTTCTGCCCGGTTGTGTGAAGACGTCTCAAGGAAGGGTGATCTTCAAGGGGGTAGTGTTAGGTTTTATTAACGGGGGATTGGGTGAGTTTTAGAGTAGGGTTGGTTGTGTGGGTAGTGGGTTTTAATGTTGGGGGGATTGTACCTTTTTTTACAGGTAAAAGAGCTGATTACTTTGGGGCAATGCCCCGCAAAAGGCCCTTTCAAGGGCTATTTGTAATTTAGTATAGGGTAGGGATTTTTTTTATTTTGGGGGGCTTTTTTATTTTATTAGGGTGTAATTAGTTTACAATTCTTGTAATTATTTTATTATTTTCTGTAATTTAGTGTTTTTTGTACTTTAGTTAATTTTATTTAATTGTAATTAATTTATTTTAATTTAGGGAATTAATTTAATTATAGTGTAGTGTTAGGTGTAATTGTAACTTAGGTTAGGTTTTATTTTACAGGTACTTTTGTATTTATTTTAACTAGATAGTTATTAAATAGTTAATAACTATTTAATAACTATTGTACCTAGTTAAAATACATACAAAGTTGCCTGTAAAATAAAAATAAATCCTAAAATAGCTACAATGTAACTATTAGTTATATTGTAGCTATCTTAGGGTTTATTTTATAGTTAAGTATTTATTCTTAAATAGGTATAATTTATTTCATGATAGGAATATTTATTTAGATTAATTTAAATTATATTTAAGTTAGGGGGTGTTAGGGTTAGGGTTAGACTTAGGTTTAGGGGTTAATAAATTTAATATAGTGGCAGCGACGTTAGGGGCGGGAGATTAGGGGTTAATAAATTTAATGTAGGTGGCGGTGGTGTAGGGGGTCAGATTAGGGGTTAGTAAATTTAATGTAGGTGGCGGCGGGGTCCGTGGGCAGCGGTTTAGGGGTTAAACATTTTATTTAGTTGCGGCGGGGTCTGGAAGCGGTGGTTTAGGGGTTAAACACTTAATTAGAGTTGCGGTGGGCTCCGGGAGCAGCGGTTTAGGGGTTAATAACTTTATTTAGGTGCGGGGGGTCTGGGAGTGGCGGTATAGGGGGTAAACAGTATAGTATAGTGTGGGTGCTTAGTGACAGGGTACCGAGAAAGATGCAAATAAGCTGAAGAGCAGCGAGATCGATGACTACAGTCCGCTGCTCATTGCTCCGTACTTGGTGCGCGGCTTTTTGACAGCTTTCTTGATAATTTTGGCGAATGTATTCAGGTCCGCGGCAGCGATGTTAGGCGATCTTAGGCGAGCGTATTGGTGCCATCAAATGCAAGAAAGTCAACGGCTTGATAACTAGAGGCCTTTATGTTTATAGAGGTATATAATGGTAATGCCAATTGTTTTTGTATTATGTTGAAAAATTGCTCCATTTGTATATGGGTGTTCATCTAGTGTGTGTTTAAATTTTGAATATTTAATAAAGATATTTAAAAAAATTAAAGACCTGGGAAATAGATATATTATGATCAGCTCAGCAGTCTTTCTGAGAAGGGAACTTAACAGACCTGATTTCTCTGTCTATAAATCATCCTTTGACTTTACTGCTATATTTGAAAACAAAACAAACGTGATAAGGAAATCCTTTGAATTTCTTAGAAGTGTGTACTGTGCTGAGCATTCCTGAGGGCCAGCAAAAGGTGACAATTCCATAGTATATTCACTAAACTGTCACCCTATATCTAAACACATTTTCATTCACAGCAGATGTAAATAACCTGAATGTGCAAAATTATTCTTTTGCTCATATGTGTCATACAAAGCTGAACCCTTCCTGGAGTACAGCAGTATGGTCTCTCGAGATGACAGTCTTAAAAGAGCCATTTCTTCTTTGAGCAATAGGAGGACTTAGTCTCCTTATGTTAGTTTTTGTTCCCCAAGTTTTTCTCTTCCTTGCACTATCCCAAATGTATTATAATGTTGCTCAACTTTTGACGTTCCCTTATTTATGCAAATTAAAATGGTGGCAACCCTACTTGTGTGTCTTTCGTAATGCAGGTTTGTTCAGAGAGCCTGCAGCTTTACATAACACCAATACTCTCCTTGATGTTTAGATTGCACTTTTTCTGACCTATGTTTCTGGAACCTGACCTGATCTATATTAACGTCACTTTTTGCCTACAGATTTTTGAATGTTCCTTCTGTTTATTGCTATGACCTGAACTGTTTAGTCCATTGGATCTTTGATGATTTGCTCATTAACTTCCTGTATGACCCCAGCCTGCCTGACCTTGCCATCTCTGGAGAGCCATCTTGTTTTAGTTACCACATTTAAGCCATCCAGCTCTGGTCAAGGTAGTCTTCATCTCTGTAATAATAAACATACTGCAAGGAACTGCTCACATCCAAGGTAAATGGGGCACGATCACATATATGGCGCAGGTTTCGGCGCAAGCGTGGGAACCTGCGCCGGCCGTAATTTCACCTTGCATATCGGGGTATTACATATACTGCACCGTTAGATGCTAAACTGGCGTAAGTAGGACAAACTGGCGATCTTCTGAAATGTGCCAAATACACATTTCAGTCGTCGTAACTTACGCCAGTATTTTGTCCACGGAAAGTGTCAATAAAGAGTAGTTTTATGCAAATTAGGCTAACACTCATAAAAATGAACCGCGATTTCAAATATAAATGAGACACGTAATTACGCTATTCAAAATTCATATATAAACTTATAACACTTTTTTTTCTAACACCTCACACATTTTTTTTAATTTTACAGTGTGATAGGCTGAGTGTTTGGTTGTGATTGTGTGTGATTGGTTTGACACACTTGCAGGGGCAGGAATAATAAATGCTTAGAAAAGGTTTAACTGTTTGAGATTTGCGGCTGACATGTATGTGATTGCGCATGCGTTTCTTAGGCCTTCAGGGAGTTACGTTGCTTTTTTAGTCAGTGCAAGTGTTACTGCGCCTGCAATTTGTGGCGAGATAAGAATGGAGTAGATTCTCTGAATTCTGAGCGCGTATATTGGATACCAAAATGCGCGGCTGTTCTATGTTAGTCTATGGGTAAAAAAAAATACGTCCAAAGGGTGAAATATACGCGCGTAACTTGTATGCTACGCCGTATATGTAATACCAAAATCGCATAAAAACTGGCAGCGGAGGATTTTGCGGGCGACGCTGCATATGTAATGGAGGCAATGGTTCCTGCCTGGGAACTTTTATCTAAATATAAACATTCAATTAAGGTGCTCTTCTAGTGCCTGTGAACATCCATTTTTATACTGATGAAGGTAACCCAATAGGTACACCTTCTCTCTGAAGCACTGGAGAATTTCCTGAAATATCTTAATGCTTGTAGTCAGACTAATTCTATAGAAAAGTGATAGAGTACGACATTTTACACAACGTTCCAATTTACTTCTATTTTCAATTTTTTTGCATAGTTCTCTTTCACCGAGATTACGAGTTTTGTGGTAACATGGGTGCGTTGCTAACGAGCCTTTTTTTTTAACGCTCCCTTAAGACAACGCTGGTATTAAAGGTTTTTTTAAACCTGGCATTAGCCGCAAAAAGTTGAGCGTAGAGCAAAATTTAGCTCCACATCTCACCTCAATACCAGCGTTGCTTACGGTAGCGGTAAGCTGGCTAAACGTGCTTGTGCACGATTTCCCCATAGGAAACAGTGGGGCTGAGCCGGCTGAAAAAAACAACACCTGCAAAAAAGCAGCGTTCAGCTCCTAACGCAGCCCCATTGATTCCTATGGGGAAAGGAATTTTATGTTTACACTTAACACCCTAACATGAACCCCTGAGTCTAAACACCCCTTATCTTACACTTATTAACCCCTAATCTGCCGCCCCCGACATCGCCGACACATACATCATAATTATTAACCCCTACTCTGCCGCTCTGGACACTCCGGATTGAAGATGGACCCGCTCCGCTCCGGATGGATTAAGATAGAAGATGCCATCTGGATGAAGACTTCTGCCGCTTGGAGAACCTCTTCTGCCCGGATCGGATGGAGACTTCATCTGGAGGACCACTTGTGCCTGGCTGGGTGAAGACGTCTCAAGGTAGGATGATCTTCAAGGGGGTAGTGTTAGGTTTTTTTAAGGGGGGATTGAGTGAGTTTTAGGTAGGGTTGGGTGTGTGGGTGGTGGGTTTTAAAGTTGGGGGGGTATTGTATTTTTTTTACAGGTAAAAGAGCTGATTACTTTGGGGCAATGCCCCGCAAAAGGCCCTTTTAAGGGCAATTTGTAATTTAGTATAGGGTAGGGAATTTTATTATTTTGGGGGGCTTTTTTATTTTATTAGGGGGATTAGAGTAGGTGTAATTAGTTTAAAAAAATTGTAATTATTTTTTATTTTCTGTAATTTAGTGTTTGTTTTTTTTTGTACTTTAGTTTATTTAATTTAATTGTATTTAATTGTAGGTAATTAAGTAAATTAATGATAGTGTAGTGTTAGGTGCAATTGTAACTTAGGTTAGGATTTATTTTA